>NC_134354.1:664010302-664310302 GCF_048569485.1 Anomaloglossus baeobatrachus | reverse complement strand
TCGCTACTCACCAGACAATGATATTTGGTGTTTGGAAGACCTCTCCAACACCAACTATGTTGACCACTTTTGCGATCGCTGTAGGTCGCTCGTACGTGTCACACGCTGCGATGTTGCTAACGACGCCGGATGTGCGTCACAAACACCGTGACACCCGACGATAAATCGTTAGCGATGTCGCAGCGTGTAAAGTACCCCTGATTCTCCAGGTCAGTACAATTACGTACATACCAAACATGTATAGTTTTTGCTTGACTTAAGTGGAGGTAAAAAAAATCTTAAAAAAAAACATTGCTGTATATAGAAGAAATCACAGTCTCCTATGAACGCCGTCTACGGGGTGGCTTTCGTAGGAGTACGTAGATGAGACACAAGGGTCATCAGCAGACCAGTGGCTGTCATAACAACTCATTGGCATCCTGCAATCACATCATGATGAGTGGTCAGAATAATGCACTCCCCCACTGACTGCACATTAAATGCCACTGTCAGACATTGATAGCGGCGTTTAACGTCTTAATAGTCATGGGCAAAGCAGCTGTTAGAGGCACATGATTAAATCAGCCAACAAGTGCTGGGAAAGATGCGGGCCCGGCATGCAAGTCCACATCAAAAGCAGGAAGACAACCCATGACATATGTAGCACATCATGTGTCATTAAGGGGTTAATGGAAGACACATACTATGTAAAAGAATACATTTAACAAAAAAAAAAATCTAATTAAAAAATAGGTTATTTTCTGATAACGCATTACCTATAAAAGGTCACCACGACATCTTAATGTCAGAGGCAGTTTGTAGAAGACATGACTAGAATATGATGGCTACTGTATATGGCAGTGACACTTGTATAGTAAGGTGGTATCAATATACAGTGTTACTGAGATACGGACAGAAGTGTTACTAAGTCATTACAGTAGGAGGGCAAGAGGCTGGCATAGCCACAAAGACTATAACCTGTGTCCATTACCTTCAGAAAGAAGAGCAGGGGCAGGTAACCACTACAACGCCTTATTTAGCCCCAATACCGTGTATTCTGAAATAATTTCTCTTTATATTATTGTATTTAATTATACAATACTATCTTGAAAAATGGTATACAAAAAGGGTCATTTCCATATCTGTACAAGCTGGGACTGTGACCATATAATGTAAGTGACCATACAAGTGTAGTATTGGGGTTGGGACTCTACTGGCCAATCCTCCAACAGCTCCAAAAACCTCAAGGTTGGTGGGATCCATCGCAGGAGGAAGGGAACTGGCATTTAGGTTCTCTTATGCTTCATGTAAGAATATATAGTAATAATAAATGTGGAGAGCGAGGGATATATAAAGGACAGATGTCGCCGGTCTCGCGATTGTGTGATTTATTCAGTACAAATAGGGTGTGGCCCTCCCTCTTAGTGAGCTGGGCATTTCATTCTGTGCATCCCCCAGACTCTGTGTGTCCTGTTGGGACCCGGTCACTCTCAGCCCTTAGCCACATTGAGACCTATTTTAGACCCATGGTAAGGTTTTAATATTAGAGAGTAGGTACTATTCCAGCTGGGTACACCTTGACGTTTGGTGGGATAGCTTTATGCTTTTTTTGATCAAAAACAGTGTTTACTAAGTACCCTATGTTTATATGCACTATGCTTTTATTTAGTTACAGCAGGGTATGTTTTCACAATTTTTCCCTTGGTTTCTCTTTGTCTTATGGCCAGTGTGAACATGAGCTCACAAGCTCCATGTATACCATCTCATACTCCGGCTCACTTTTATGACTGTGACCATATAATGTAAGTGAGCATACAAGTGTAGTATTGGTGATGGGAGTCTACTGGCCAATCCTCCGACAGCACCAAAACCTCAAGGTTGGTGGGATCCATCGCAGGAGGAAGGGGACTGGCATTTAGGTTCTCTTATGCTTCATGTAAGAACATATAGTAATAATAAATGTGGAGAGCGAGGGACATATAAGGCACAGATGTCGCCGGTCTCGCGATTGTGTAGAACACCAGGTCTCTGTGCATCACATACAGATACTGGTGTGCTCACATAATAAAGGGCTTCTAGCTGTGTGGGGTCTGTCATAAAACAAAGACTTACACAGTTTTCACCTTTGACTCTGGATATTTCTGGGAAAGAACCTCTGAGGGCAGGAAAAAAACTATACAATTATTGTTTTGTTACAATATGTGTGCTACAGGAAGGGCAAGTAAAATGATTATTAAAGGGATTGTCTCATGAACATGACCTTGCTCTTTATGCCCTTTCACAATACATAGGCATCATAGAGAGGGTCCGCTGGCTCAGGACCCCTTTATGAACCAGGACGGAGTGTCGTTTTGTTTTGAGTGGTTCCTATTATGGCAGACTCAATCTCTAAATCAAAGCCAATTCTCTGCAAGACAGAGACAAGTTGTGCCCAAAAGTCCAATATAATTAACCAATACAAAGCAAGGACTAAAACATAACTTTTACTATGTATCTCTAAAATCATCCATGAATATGCAAAAAGTGCAGTGTATAAATATAAAGTGACATAAAAGTAAAATAACAAATTGTTCACGATCTCACCCGATCCTTCTCCACGAGCAGATACACCATACACACCGATATGATGAAAATTCTCAGGTGGCAAGTCCGAGGATAGATGATAATAACTACCCCTGTCGTGCCCCATGCAAATGCTGTGTATTTATGCAGTGATCCCTGGCATTGCAGGCTGATTCATTCCTTCTTTTATCTCCCCTGATAAACTCTCTGACCTAAAGGCCCAGTCACACTAAACAACTTACCAGCGATCCCAACAACGATACAACCTGATAGGGATCGCTGGTAAGTTGCTAGGAGGTCGCTGGTGAGATGTCACACTAAGCGACGCTCCAGCGATCCCACCAGCAACCTGACCTGGCAGGGATCGCTGGAGCGTCGCTACACGTGGAAGCATACTGCACTTGGTAACTAAGGTAAATATCGGGTAACCAACCCGATATTTACCTTGGTTACCAGCGCACATCGCTTATCGCTGGCTCCCCGCACTCCTAGCCACAATACACATCGGGTTAATTACCCGATGTGTACTCTACTACATGTGCAGGCAGCAGGGAGCCGGCTTCTGCGGACACTGGTAACCACGGTAAACATCGGGTAACCAAGAAGCCCTTCCCTTGGTTACCCGATATTTACCTTCGTTACCAGCCTCCGCCGCTCTCACTGTCAGTGCCGGCTCCTGCTCCTTGCACGTGTAGCAGAGTACACATCAGGTAATTAACCCCATGTGTGCTGTAACTAGGAGAGCAGGGAGCCAGCGCTAAGCAGTGTGCGCTGCTCCCTGCACGTGTAGCTACAGCACACATCGGGTAATTAACCCGATGTGTACTGTAGCTAGGAGAGCAGGGTGCCAGCGCTAAGCAGTGTGCGCTGCTCCTTGCTCTCTGCACGTGTAGCTGCGTGCGCTGGTAACCAAGGTAAATATCGGGTTGGTTACCCGATATTTACCTTAGTTACCAAGCGCAGCATCGCTTCAGTGCGTCGCTGCTGGCTGGGGGCTGGTCACTGGTTGCTGGTGAGATCTGCCTATGTGACAGCTCACCAGCAACCCGTGTAGCAATGCTCCAGCGATCCCTGCCAGGTCAGGTTGCTGGTGGGATCGCTGGAGCGTCTGACTGTGTGACCTCTCACCAGCAACCTCTTAGCAACTTACCAGCGATCCCTATCAGGTTGTATCGTTGTTGGGATCGCTGGTAAGTTGTTTAGTGTGACGGTACCTAAAGGCCCCTTTACACACTGAGACTTTCTAGCGATCCCACCAGCGATCCCAACCTGGCCGGGATCGCTACAAAGTCTCTGGTGAGTCGCTGGTGAGCTGTCAAACAGGCAGACCTGGCCAACGACGCAACAGCGATCCGGACCTGCAGAACGACCTAGCTAGTCATTGGGGAAGTTGTAAAGCAGCTTTTTGAAAGGGAAGTCGCTAACGAAGTCGCTGTAAAGGCCCTTTTACACACTGAGACTTTCTAGCGATCATGCTGCACAGCGGGAAACAAAGTACCAAAGAATGGTCCTGAGAGATGTGTAGTGATCAGCGACCTCACAGCAGGGGCCAGGTCGCTGATGTGTTTCACACAGTGCAATGTCGCTGGGGAGGTCGCTATTACGTCACAAAACCGGTGACGTTACAGCGATGTCGTTTGCAATGTTGCAGTGTGTAAAGCCACCTTTAAAGCAGCAGTATCTCACATGCTTCAAATCAGCCATTACTTCAATCAGCCATAACATTGAAACCACCTGCCTAACATTGTGCATGTCCACCTTCCATTAGCCAAAAAAGCTCTGATTCATCAAGTCATGGTCTCCACTTCTTGGCGTGTCTATAGGTATCTGGTTACCAGATTGTTAGCACTGTAAGGTGGGGGCTCCATGGATCATCTCACAGATGGTTGATTAAATTTTGAGGCCAAGTCAACACCATGAACTCCTTGTTGTGTTCCTAAAACCAATTTTGAATATTTTTTGTAGTGTGGTAAGAGGCATTATTCTGAAGAAAGAGGCTAATGCCACTGGTAATTTATGTTGCCATGGATGGTATGGCACGGACAATCACCAGGTGTAACTGGTCCACAAAAATGTTTAGGTAGGTGGCACTAATCAAAGAATAGTCACCAGTGTATCAGGACTGAAGGTTTTCCTGCATGGCCAACAAGGTTTTCATTCAGACCATGGCACTGCCAACTTGTCTTCTTCCCATAATAGATCCTGGTCCCAGTGGTCACGTTGCTGTACCATGACATCGTAATTGCAACCAGAAGAAGAGATGACCAGGCAGCATAGAAGTGGCAGATGATCAGTGGGCGAGTATTGCTTCTTTTACTCCTTCTGAGCCCTACAGAAACATATTTTACTGGCTAGACAACCCCTTTAACAAAAGTGAGCATGAACTCCAAAACACTGAACAAAGCTTTCCAGTGATCAGCTAGTGCTTGACATCTGGTTTGATGAGTACATAAACGAGAGCATTAAACTACTTCACTAATGATTTTAATCAAGTAATTGTAATATACAATGCAATGAGCTGATAAACACGTATTTATTATTCACACCTGAAGCCTGGCGCAATTTTAGCATATTCCGTAAGAGACAAATGGCACATTAGCGGCACCGGCTGCATACTCTAAACACAGCTATTTTTACACGGTCCACATTTGATCTAGACAATACTAAATGGTGACAGCTCCATACGTAGTCCTCACATGGTCAGCCATGAAAGCGCAGTAAATGTCTTCTTAATATACAGTATCCGCTCAGTGTTTTAACTCTTTTAGCGTTACTTTATCACCTACTGAGAGATGAAAATAAACACGTCTTTCCTTAATCATCAGAATCTCAGCTTAATGTTCAGTCTTAATGATCCTCATTTATTTTCACCACAAAGACTGAATTGTTCAGACCACACTTCTTAAAATAGATGTATACACATACCCATCCGATGCCGAGTTCAGTGGGGCTGCCTTCATTTGTAGCTAAAACTGGGATTGGATCCAAATAAGGCTCCATACACAATATACTGTTATATGGCGGAAATATAATGTACGGTAATATATTATGCAGAAAGGAAATTGTGCCAAGTTTCATAGGATGCCAAATTATGGAACAATTCTGTCACCATAGAGCCCAACATTGAGTCTAAGGACTCGCTATGGTCAAGGTGTTTTCTTCTCATTTTCCTTCATAAAGAATTTAAAGAAGCACTCCAACCTATATTTTTAATAAATGTGTATTGTGAGTAGTATGAGTGAATTAATATACTCTCGTACTGCTGCTTTCTCCAGTATCCAGCGTTGTTCTACTCCTCTTCTTAGCTTCATCACCGCTCTGCAGTCTCTCTGGACCACATTGCGCTCCACATGACCCAGAAGTGGCTTTAACAATGTAAGTGTAACACTAGATATGGGGAAGTACCACAAGTACGGCGACAGGGATGGGAAGGGAAACCCTGTGTTTAAGGAGAAGGGAAATGGTGACCCCTGACAAAAAACTTCTACTGGCCCCTCTCTTCCCTAACCATCACCATAACTCTATCACCAGCAAACACCAAGGGGACATATGGGTATTTAAAGACACAAGGGGGAAGTGATGATGATTAACAGCTGAAAGGTGAGGATATCGACATGGTCCTAAAAGGAAAGGGATTAACCCCAAACAGAGAAGATGCATAGGATACCAATTACACCAAAGTAGGAAGAATAGAATGTCAGGGAGCAGTTTGTATAGCCAAATGCTGTGACCTCCAACTGCTGGACACGACATCACTATCTGTCAACCGTAACACACCCATGACAGTAAAGGTGGTGTCACACATAGCGACGACGACAATGACGTCGCTGCTAAGTCACCATTTTCTGTGACGTAGCAGCGACGTCCCGTCGCTGTCGCTGTGTGTGAGATCCAGCAACGACCTGGCCCCTGCTGTGACGTCGCCGGTTGTTGCTGAATGTCCTGCTTTATTTTTGGACGTTGCTCTCCCGCTGTGAAGCACACATCGCTGTGTGTGACAGCGAGAGAGCGACGAACTGAAGCGAGCAGGGAGCAGGGAGCCGGCGTTTGGCAGCCTGCGGTAAGCTGTAACGACAGTAAACATCGGGTAACCAAGAAGCCCTTTCCTTAGTTACCCGCTATTTACCTTAGTTACTAACGTCCGCCACACTCACGCTGCCAGTGCCGGCTCCCTGCATACGTAGCTGGAGTACACATCGGGTAATTAACCCAATGTGTACTCTGGCTAGGAGTGCAGGGAGCCAGCGCTAAGCGGTGTGCTCTCACGCTGCCAGTGCCGGCTCCCTGCTCCCTGCACACGTAGCTGGAGTACACAATGGGTAATTAACTCGATGTGTACTCTGGCTAGGAGTGCAGGGAACAGGGAGCCGGCACTGGCAGCGTGAGAGCGGCGGACGCTAGTAACTAAGGTAAATATTGGGTAACCAAGAGAAGTGCTTTCCTTGGTTACCCGATATTTACCTTAGTTACGCTTCCACGCGTCGCTGCTGGCTGGGGGCTGGTCACTGGTCGCTGGTGAGATCTGCCTGTTTGACAGCTCACCAGCAATCATGTAACGACACAGCAGCGATCCTGATAAGGTCAGATCGCTGGTCGTGATCGCTGCTGCGTCGCTATGTGTGACACCACCTTAAGTCCATGGAGTGTCAGAACAAGGGTCATAGGCTTATACTGTAAAAGACACTTCTGGCTCACAGAGCATAAAAAAGCTGGAAAGTCTGAAGAGTGGTGATGTCAATGAGAAGAGGAGTGTAACGAAGCTGGATTCCAAAGAAGGCAGTGGTAGGTGAGTATATGAATACGCTTACATTACTTTACATGCACATGTACACACATTTAATTAAAAATATATACCGTAGATGGGAATGCTTCTTTAATGGAGTTTTAGCTAAATAATAAAAGAACAGGAAGAACATATATCCATGTGCATATCCAGGACGGTGTCCCTTAGGATGATACTCCGCTTTTAGCTAAGAGAATCCTAACAGTGCTCCATGCAGAAGAAATAAGCGGTCCTCGTGCATTACATGCATTATTTTATAACATGTTATACAATAAATGAGGAGCGTGTCCGCAGCCAGCATTTAAAAGCCGACGTTCGTTTTACGCTAGACAGCCCTTTGTCTGACCTAACCAGACGATAGTTGCCTTCCAATGCTGCCTGCAAGTGTACCCCTTACTGTAGGTGAGTGCTGCTTGTTTCTTCGGTCTGGAAAATGAAATATCTATAAAAAAAAACAAACAAAAAAACATTCCATGCCTAGGACTTTGGTCAACAAGGGAATCCTAAACAAAAGGAAAAGCAGTGACGGATATACCATTTGTACAACCTGTGCAACAGGGGTCCAAGGGGCTGACCACCATCTCTACAGCACGTGGAATTGTGGATTAAGATGAGCTATTAGACTGCAATGGGCCCTAAAACTATGTGCGCACGTTGCATTTTTTTGACGCGTTTTTGTGCATTTTGGACGCTAAAAACGCACAAAAACGCATAAAACTCACCCGCGGCAAAAATGCGCAAAACAATCGCACCGGTAAAAACGCATGCGTTTTTATCGCGTTTTGGGCTGCGTTTTGCAGCTTAAAAAAAGTTGTGTGAAAAATGAAAACTTTGACTTTTCTGGGGAAGCAAAGTCATGCAGTTTTGAGCCCCAAAACGCACAAAAGCGCACCCAAAAAACGTGCCAAAAACGCACTGTGCGCACATAGCCTTATATTGTTTTTGCACAGTGGCCTCTTCTGTCTGTGTAAAGAGAAATTCAGTATATAAGGAACACTCCCCAAGTAAACTAAACCAAAGCTTATTGCCATCCTTTATGAGCCATTGAAATATCATTATAAAGTGTAAATACATCACATACAGCATTATTCTGCCAAAGGTAAGTAATTACAAGCCCAATGAACACATAAATGTCCTGATGCCTATTACATGGTATCTGGACTCTATGGATAGTGTCTGTAGACGAACAGGAGGAGATTTCCCCAGCAGCACTCAATACTTATTAGCAGAATCAATCATGCTTGTATAGGAAGCAATGGCAATAATAAGATTATAGGAGACAAGTATCTGAAAGGAAAGGAGTACTTCAAAACAACTACAAAAAAATCACTTAAAGAGCATTAAAACAAGCATGGCATAGAAAACAGGAGTGAAGAATGTACCTAGGCTCCTTAGAAACAGGAGACATCTTAGGTTATAAGAGTGCAAGAATCATAATGTCCCCTGGAGGTGACAGAGACAGGTGGCAACCTCATTTACACTTTTATTAGGATACTTTCACACATCCGGCTTGAGCTCTGCGGCTCAATCCGGCTGTGAAGCCTATGCAACGGATGCGGTGAAAACCGCATCCTTTGCATAAGTTTTTTACATGCGGCCGGTCCGGTTTTTGCCGCTTGCGGCATGCTACTGAGCATGCGCAGTGGCAAAAACCGCATGCGGCGGCCGGATGCGTTTTTTGCCGCATCGCGCCGCATCCGGCATCCATAGGGATGCATTGGAAAAAGCGCCGCATCGGCCGGATGCGGCGCGATGTGGTTTTTTTTGCCGGAGCAACAAATGTGCCAGGGAACGTTCCATCCGGCCGCCGCATCGGCTAAATCTGCCGCATGCGGCAAAAACCGGACCGAACGCAAGCCCATGCGGCACAATGTGGCACTAATTAAAGTCTATGCAGGAAAAACGCAACCGGCAGCAAAAAAAAACGGTTGCGGTTTTCCTGCAAAGTGCCGGATTGTGCTGCATTGCAAAAGCCGGATGTGTGAAAGCAGCCTTACAGGCACTTGAGGAGGCTTTTTGATAATGCAATTGTGCCCATTAGTTCTGAATTATTAGAGTTTCTGTCCTTATAAAACAGGGGTCGGAAACCTTTTTGGCTGAGAGAGCCATGAACGCCATATTTTTTAAAATGTAATTCCGTGAGAGCCATACACACCAGGGGCGAGCGGTGGTGGTGGAGCAGCTCAGAAGGTCCCAGGAGGCAGGGTAGGCGATGCTGCGGGCACGGAAAAGGGGGTGTCGCAGCTCAAGAGGGTCAGTGTGCGGAGGGTTGGCGATACTGCTGCAAGCTCGTGGGGTGTCTCAACGTAGGGTGCCATTGATCTGCCGGCGGGCTCGGAAGAGGGGGTGTCATGGTTCAGTGTACAGCATGGGAGGGTCAGTAATCGCTCGGTAACTGCGGGTTCGTGGCATGTCACAGCAGTGAGAAAAATTGATCTGCCGGCGGGTTGCTTTGAATCTCCTGCAGTTGACGAGATCGGCTTCAAGAAAATGGCTGCGGCGCGTGCATAGATCAACTCGATGGATTTCAAGAAAATTGCAGCGGAGTCCTATCTGCGCGTGCACTGCCCCCGCGGCCATTGTCTTGAAATTGGTCTTTTCAACTGCGAGAGATCTGCCGGCTACTGCGGGCTTGCCGCCGCGACACCCCACAAGCCCGAGTATCACCGACCCTGAGCCACCACTGCCGCCTTGGTAAGCCATATGCAGTTTGTAAGACGCACCCCCATTTTTCCCCGAGTTTTGGGGGAAAAAAGTGCATCTTACAAACCAGAAATACAGTATTTTTTTTATTAGAGATTTGTCTGCGAGCCAGATGCAGCCATCAAAAGAGCCACAGCTGGCTTGCGAGCCTTAGGTTCTTGACCCCTGTTTTAAAGTATTCAGGTTGGACTTTTACATTTATAAGGCTGGATTCACATATCGTTTGACCCTACATTCTGTCACAAGGGGTTTGGCTCATAACTCGCCAGGTGTCATGGCAGCATCAGACGCTGTTTGTTCACACAACAGACTCTAAAGGGTACTTTACATGCTGCGATATCGGTACCGATATCGCTAGTGAGCGTACCCGCCACCGTCGGTTGTGCGTCACGGGCAAATCACTGCCCGTGGCGCACAACATCGCTAACACCCATCACACGGACTTACCTTCCCTGCGACGTCGCTCGGGCCGGCGATCCGTCTCCTTTCTAAGGGGGCGGTGTGTGCGGCGTCACAGCAACATCACACGGCAGCCGTCCAATAGCAGCGGAGGGGCGGAGATGAGCGGCCGGAACATGCCAACCACCTCCTTCCTTCCTCATTGCCGGTGGACGCAGGTAAAGAGATGTTCCTCGTTCCTGCGGTGTCACACACAGCGATGTGTGCTGCCGCAGGAACGACGAACAACATCGTACCTGCAGCAGCAACGATATTTGGGAAAGGAGCAACGTGTCAGCGAGCAACGATTTTTCACGTTTTTGCGCTCGTCGATCGTCGCTCCTTGGTGTCACACGCTGTGATGTCGCTAACGGCGCCAGATGTGCGTCACTAACGACGTGACCCCGACGATGTATTGTTAGCGATGTCGCAGCATGTAAAGCACCCTTAACACTCCACATTGTGGTTTCTCTGTTGCTTCTGAGCTACACAGGCAGGTTCTGGCATCGACCAGCTGTGTGTTCATTTGTGATCAGGCTGGCAGGAGTTAATGTCTACTGGCCTGCTACTTACCTCTGGGATCACATGTTGTAGGAAGACCTATCACAGCTACTCCCTGTCTTTTTAAGATGGAGGAGCCTGTTTTCCTATGTCGACAATACCTTTTGCTACTCAGGTCTGTGTGCTGTTGTATCTCAGTCCTGTTGATGATTGTAGTGCTTTGTTTGTGGATTTCTCTCATTGTCTTGTTTTCTCCCTGTTCTTATTTTTCTTCATATCACTTTTTGTCTTCTACCTCTGTGTGATTGTGCTGAGGCAACGAGTTTTGGTTTCCAGTTTGTCCATATCTGTGGGTTCAACAACTTCTATCCCTGGCCCTCCTCTGTGGTGAGGAAGAGGGGGTATTAGATCAGGACTGTACAGGAGCAGGGCAAGGAAAGCAATCCAGACATCATTACCATCAGCCGTAACTCTGGAATCAGGGACAGCTAATGCCCCCCCAGCTTGAGGGCCAGTTTAGGAGCTCTGATCTCCGGTTATCCCATCACATCCCATGACACGATCAGTGGCTCAATCGGGTATTACGTCTGGACCCCTGAAAAACGTGATTCTGGTGTAATGGGGGCCATTGTCTATAATGATGTAGACAAAGTCACCGTGTGCTCTGTTGTGCATCCTTTTCGGCTGCATATGGCCTAGTTGACTACGACCTGCTGCTTGGCTCTAGTAGGCGGATATGGCTGAAAATGTTGCACAACAGAGCACATGAGGACTGTGTCTGCATCATTATAGTCAATGGCCTCATCGGTGCATACACCACAATCCCGTTTTGCGGCGTCCATTCATAGTCCCTGATGGAGGTACTAAATGTAGGGCCAAATGCTAAGTGAACCCAGCTTAAGACACAAGCAATGTGATAATAAATCCAGAACTACAAACAATATATCTACAGGAGAGGAACGTTACCTCGTACAAGAAAAACCATGGAAAAACAGACAGAAGGGAAAAGTGACCAGTCAGCTAACACAAGTAGAAAGGGATCCATGACTATTGATAAGCAGGCTGGCACATAACAAGAACATCATGATCCCACCAAACACACAAGCTCCATCTGTCTTACATTCTGACGATGAAAAAGATCTTATTTTACAATCAAAATGAGAACACCACTGAAGCGTGCAATGTTTTCCATGTGAAGGCTGCTAAATCATCCAAATCATGTTTTACTGGTGCTGTCCAATTAACCCAGTATAAAACAAAACACTCCATTCTTTACTTTATTATATTCTAACTTCCCTTAAAGGGGTTGTCCAGGGTTTAAAACATACGTTAGATCTGAAAATGGAATGAAAGAAACTGTGCTGTTTATTCCAGGGCTGGTTTCCCTGTCAGTCTGTTTCATTTGTTGTAGGGGTCATGTCATAAATCCAGGGGAGGCATTACCGGTAAGTCCAGTGATTGGCTGCAGGGGTTATGCAGTGAAGTGATTGGCTGAAGAAATCATGTGCTATACATGTCGACATCTGTTGCTAGTCTAGTGATTGAATGAATCACTGTGTAAATCTAATATTAATCTCTCAAAATTAGAAAAGCTAACTGAAAAGGGATAAAAATAATAATAATAATAATACGTATAAAAATTAAGTTTTAAAAAACATTTTAAACAACCCCAACATTGACATACTTCAAAAATTGGACTTTAATACTACAATTCCTCGTGAGATGACCAATATTCTAAAACAACAGAAACCCTTAAGGGTGCTTTACACGCTGCGACATCGTTAGCGATTTCTAGCGATGTCGTGCGCAAAAGCACCCGCCCTCGTCATGCCTGCGATATGTGGTGATCGCTGCCGTAGCGAATAATAACACTACGGCAGCGTCACACGCACATACCTGCTTAGCGACGTCGCTGGAGACACCAAACAATCTCTCCTTTAAGGGGGGCGGTTCGTTCGGCATCACAGCGGCATCACTAAGCGGCTGCCCAATAGCAGAGGAGGGGCGGAGATGAGCGGGACGTAACATCCCGCTCACCTCCTTCCTTCCTCATTGCCGGTGGACGCAGGTAAGAGATGTTCGTCGTTCCTGTAGTGTCACACATAGCGATGTGTGCTGCCGCAGGAACGAGGAATAACCTGCGGCATGCATCACCAACGATATTATGAAAAGGAGCGACGGGTCAACGATCAATGATTTTTGACGTTTTTGCGATCGTTGCTCCTAGGTGTCACACGCTGCAATGTCGCTAACGACGCCGGATGTGCGTCACTAACGACATGACCACGACAATATCTCGTTAGCGATGATGCAGCGTGTAAAGCACCCTTTAGTCTCCCTCTGTAACATGCCAACCTCAGTGTTAGTCCAGTGATTGGCTGCAGGCGTCACATGCTATACATGGTAGCATCACTTCTGAGTCCAGTAATTAGCGCAGCAGTGATCAGACAGATGTTTGCCAAGAGATCCCTGCAGCGACATAAACAATATTGGTGGGGACCACTGTAATTGGGGATTATTATTTGACCATGTTGCCTGCCACTTACACATTTTTTTTTTAACCCCTTTAACCACCATAAATATTTTAGGACTGCTCCTATTGAAAACACAAAGCTAAAGTCAAAGACAAAAAAGAATACAAACTTCCAGTATGAAGGAGGTATATATATTGTGTGCAAGTAGTTTATAGAAGTTATGGAGAAAATCTTAATACCCACCACAGCCTTTAGAGACCCCCCAAAAATTGTAGGAATTAGGATTTTGTGTGCAGGTGTATAAGAAGGTGCTTTAATATTAGACTAGTGGTGGTCCGAGACAGAAGAGGGTCCCTATGCATGAACTGTATACAGGCCCCTCTTTGTGTCTGTGACAAAAGCAGCTTGATGCTTTGGAGGTGGTGGTGGCCCCCTGACCTCTTGGGCCCCTGTGCGGTTGCAGAGGTTGCACCAATTGTATGTCTGCCCCTGCTTTGGACTATTTGGAGGCAAATTGCTATTTTTCTATGTTTTAACAAAAATGTGAATAATATAAGAAATGTATTCTGCGCTATAACTTTTTGAGCTCACAGCGTCTTTCAGTAGGATGCTGCTGAGAACGTACCCGAAAAACCACTTACTAAATGATAAAAATAATGACCTACGCACAGCAATGTCAAAACGACTTGCTGTATTGCTGTATATATGATCTATCTTTAACAGCTTCAGGCTTCAAAAACCAAGAAGAGGCTAAAAGAAGTGACCTGACTATTCTACAGACGGCAGCGGCAAGCTGAACATACAATAAATGAGGTGTCCAAGAAGAAGCTTCAGGAAACACACCGCTGATGATTTCATGAAGAGTCTTCCTATTCAAAAACTATAATGGTACACACATGAGAAACCTCACAAACGTAGCCAGATCAGACGGCGATAAAATCAATATTTATTGAAGAGTCATTAAAATATGGGTAACATCTATAGATTGTCCATAGACAACAACCAACGCGTGTCTGGTGCACTACAACTACCTGTCCATTCTGCTGACCTTACCGATAGGTTAATGCAAACAGCTGATTCCACATAAGAAATGTGGCAAAAGGAGAAATGTTACCCCTTACACCCCAGTCAGAGGCCTCGTATACACCCAAATCAGATCTCATACTTTGCCCTGATGAGGGGCAACAGCCCGAAACACCATGTCTGCAAATTGAGATTCTGATTTGGCTTTTATCATAAGTCATGTACGAGGGGCTGCTGATAAGTCTTTGGCTTTACCCAGAAAGAAACAACATAAGATGATGAAACTTTACATTTTTCCACATATTCTCAACTGATCGGTATTCCAGTTCTGTAAGCCTAGCAAAAGGAAGGATTTCGGTTGTGCCTCAAACCAGGCATCCGTAGCAACCATGGCATCAGAAATGGTGTGAAATTTGGTACCCTTGAGGTGTTTCTTCAGGTTTGGAAACAGATGATAGTCGGAGGTAGCTACATCTGGTGAATAAGGTGGGTGGTCAACCACCTGGAAGCCCAGCTCTTCCAGTTTTGCCGTGGTTGCTTGCGCAGTGTGAGCAGAGGCATTGTCTTGCAGGAACAAGATTCCATTGGACAGCTTGCCGCGCCTTTTGGCTTTCAGAGCTGCCTTCAATTGGTCCAAAAGTTCAATGTAATACCTTGCATTGATGATGGAACCCTTTTGAAGATAGTCCACTAGCAGCACGCCCTCCTTATCCCAGAACTCAGACGCCATCACCTTAGTGGCTAATTTTTGTACCCTAAACTTCTTTGGATGAGGAGAACCACTGTACCTCCACTCTTTTGACTGCTCCTTGTTTTCAGGGTCATACAAATAAATCCAGGTATCCTCTATAGTGACCAGTCGATCCAGGAAGTTTTTATCAGTCCGGAAACGCTGACAAATGGACCGGGATGTTTTCACTCACATGCTTCCCTGACATCAAACATTTGGGGATCCACTTTGCACCAGATAGCTCATGTCCAAATATTCATGGATAATGACACAAACACATTGACCGGGAATCCACATGATGTCTGCTATTGCTTTAGCTGAAATTCGTCGATTCTCCAGTATGAAGTTGTGCACAGCATCGACAATCTCCAGAACAACAACCACTCTCGGTCGTCCAGGACGTTCCTCATCATTGGTGCTGAAATGGCCCGTTTTAAATTTGTCAACCCAGTCCTTATCTCTGGAATATGGAGGGCATTGATCCCCCAATGTCTGCGACATATCACCATGAATATCCTTTGCAGACTTTCCTTGCAGAAACAAGAATTTTATCACTCCTCTGCTCTCAGTTGCTGTGAATATTGCAATAGACTCCGACATTTTGTTTTCCCGCGTGCGTAGAACACTATTGCCATAAGCAACAAACACAACATTTTCAAAACATATATTAGACACACAAGACTTTCATGTAATGTAACATCAACATTCATTAAAATAGAAACAAAAACAGATCACAAAGCCAAAGACTTATCAACAGCCCCTGCAGTAAAGCTGGGTTCACACACAACGACAACGACGTCGCTGTTACGTCACCATTTCCTGTTTACGTAACAGCGACCTTAGATGATCGCTAGCAAGCTGTCAAACATGTAATTTTAAGCTGCGACGGAGCAGCGATCATAGCGACCGACGGTCGTTGTGCGGTGTCACACGCGTCGCTATGCGACGACTCAGACCTTGATAGAGGCGTGGTGTTTACTCCTAGACATGTTTTGCGTTGCCTCTTTTCATGCCCCTCTGTTCCGATTGGTGATCGCTACAGCGGCGCCTGATTGGGTGACCGTGCGAAACAAAGGAAGACGCAGTAGTGCTTTCATTCATTCTATTTCATTTCATTCAGATCCACAAAGGACGACACACTAGCGACACCAGACAGAGAATCTACTACGTGGAACAAAGAATGGAACTTAAAGAATGAAATCACTGTAACGCCTTCGGCAAGGTACCCAATCGGAACGCTGTTGTAACCACCAATCGGAGTCGTAGGGGCATTGCAAAATACACCGCAAAAACACGTCCTTGTCCTGCCTTCAGTCCTACGTCACTGCCTTCAGCGCCGTTGCGACCGTCGCTGCTGCGGTGTCAGACACAAGGATGCTGAGCTTATCATCATGGCGATGCGGGATAGCAGTGATCAAAAAATGACCTGGAATATTCAGGAGTGAGCAGCGATTTCGCAGCAGGGGTCTGATCGTTGTTATGTGTCACACACAGCGCCGACGCTGTTGAGGTCGTTGCTACGTCACAGAAAATGGCGACTTAGCAGCGTTGTTGTTGTCGTCGTCGCTGTGTGACACCACCTTAAGGCCCGTTAATGGGTCAATATTGCTACTTCCCATAAGTGTCATTAGAGTTCAACTCCTCTTCTGCTCTGAGGAGGCAATTTGTATATTAAAAAAAAAAGAAAACATTTTAAATTAGGTATGTACCAATTCACCAATTTCAGCGATATGATATCATTATTTAGATAATTAGCTGAAATGAAAGCTACATAATATTATACAAACTAAGTACAGATAGAACAAAAAGGGATAATCAGCCGATTGAACAAATGGTCTAGATCTGTAAACTATGTAATTGGGAATCCCTTACTTTGGGAATTGAAAATGATACATACCATATTATGAATAACCATGTCAAAATGAGAGATGGACAGTGCTGCATGAGATGAACACAGAATAAAATATAAGCAAGCAATTAAAGAGACACAAAGCAGGATCTGTCCAGTAGTGCACCATGATATCCTGGCGTAAATGAAGCCCAAAAGACGCTGTTTAATCTGCAGATCCACCAACCCTCGCTATTGTTCAGGAGGAATTCCCCATCTCCTCCCCGTTTAATATTATACATTTGTTCGATTGCATAAACCAAAAGATATGAGCTGTGTCCGTCCCTAAAAAGGTAAAATACCTACTTAATCCCACACAGTGATCCTCCTGAATCTCGTACGTTTATCCAAATCAAAATGGCTGCTCGGAAGCAAGACACGTAGGTCTCCATTACTTTTAAGTAAAACATATATGGAAACAGGTCAAGAAGACACTAAAAATCTCATCTTATTTGAATATGAAAAAAATGGTTAAAAAAGGGACAGATGCAATTAAAAGTCAATTGGAGATATAATAATAATAATTTTTTATTTCTATAGCACCAACATACTCCGCATCGCTTTATATGGCAATGAGTGCACTTGGTTGCCCTCATATCTCTCATTCACTTTAAAGGGAATCTGTCGTAACATGCTGTATATAAGAGCCCAGGCCACTGTGTAGAACGTAAAAATCACTTTATAATACTTGCCTAACGGTCACTGTGGTTGGGCCATATGGGCGTCTTCATTCTCCGGTGCCGGTGCCTCTTCTTTCGGCCATCTTCGTCATTCTCCTGAAGTCTGTGTGCATGACGCGTCCTACATCATACGCACTCGTTGGTCATGCGCATGGGCACTACAATACTTTGATCTGCCCTGCTCAGGGCAGATCAAAGTGCGCCTGCGCAGGACCTCAATACCGGCGAGTGTGGATGACGTAGGACATGTCATGCACCCAGGCTTCAGAAGAAGGACGACGAAGATGGCCGAAAGAGGAGGCGCCGAAGAATGGAGAACGAAGACGCCCATATGCACCGTACCGACAATTTAGGTAAGTATTATAAAGTGATTTTTACGCTCTACACAGCGGCCTGGGCTCTTATATACAGTATGTTAGAATGCTGTTTATAAGAGCCCACTGGTGGTGGCCACAGGTTATAGACTCCAAAACTGGTGATAGGTTCCCTTTAAAGAAGCACCTCATCAACTTGTTTATTTTTTTACACTACACCTGTGTATATGTGCATGTAGTGTAGTGTGAGTGTATTAATATACTCACCTATCGTCACCTTCCCAGGCTTCCAGTTCTGTTCTGCTCCTTTTCCCAGTGACGTCACCGCTCTTCAAACTATCCAGCTCCCTTTATGCTCTTTGTGAACCAGAAGTCTCTTTTACAAAGGGGTTGTCCATTACTTGAACATCCCCTTCTCATTCTTCTTGTTCCCCACATAAAAATAAATATGCCTATACTCAGCTGTGGTGCGGCTTCGGTTCCAGACATGTTTGAAGTCACGTTCTTGGGGCCCAACATGACGTTGCTATGCCCCGCGACCAATCAGCGCCCGGCGTCCTTCTCCCCACCTTAGGACACTTGAGCAGGAAGTCAGCGCAGCGCTCACATCCTGCTCAAATGTCCAAAGACAGGGAGACAGACCCCAGGAGCTGATTGATCACGGGGCTTGCATGTCATAACAATGTCACGTGGGCCCCAGGAACACGACTTCAGACATCGCTAGAATCGTGGCCGCACCAGAGGTGAATATAGGCTTATTTATTTTTATAGCAACAAACAAGGGCAATAAGAAGGGGTTGACCAAATAATGGACATCCCTTTTAATAGAGAGTGATGAATGAGTGCAGAGTTCTCAACCAAGAATATAGACCATGTCCTCAGGATTTGGTGAGAAGAATATCTCATTGCTATTAACCCTAGAACGCGCAACCATAGAAATCTACCATAGAAAACAAGTAACCTAACAGGCCTGCGAGGCCCCAGGTATGCGTTCTAGGGTTAACCGGAAGGAGGGAAAACCCTGTTAAGTTTTCACGTGATATAGATCAGAGTTATCGGAGGAATCTATGCGCTTTGTGCTATGGTGTACAATATTTAAATATCTATTCTTTTATATTAAGGATAAGAATGATAAGGTGAGAAGTCTTGTGTATAATGTATACATAGTTTGGTCTTTCAGCATCACAGTTACTCTAATATAATGTAGATGTAGCAACAAAAGGAGTACAGATGAGAGCGTATCATATTATACTATCCATGCAATAACCCATCCACCGTCTAGAGGAAACTCCAGGCGATACTACAAGTGCTGGGTTTCTGTGCTTTACACTAAACCCTGCAGAGAAGGAGAAGAGGAAGCTCTGATGATCCTTGGAGGAGGTATAAATAAATCCAAACATCTCACATTCTTTCAAACAATTGACACCTTCACCCATTATACACACAACCATATGTTCCTTATGAGAATGCCGAGACGTGACAATCTGAAACAAGACGATAGTGGATGAGATGAGATACTTCAGCAGACGGCAGCTAAAAGTACTGCTCTTAGATTTTGCTTATACAGGATTATTCTGGAAAAGTGATATAAAGCTGCTCATGAGCTCAAGCACTATGCACAAGTTTCACGACACCAGATATTCTACTTCTAGATTTAGAAATAACCCCTATTAGAACTAGGAAATATGTGTTTTTCCAGCTGTGACAATTCAATAATGTACAAAATCATAGAGAAAATGCCATACCTAACAATAATATACGGTATTTATACCTTAAAGGTGTATTACCATCTCTTAAATCCTATCCCAATATGTAGCATGTGTAATAATATTAGCAAATACCTCAAATCAGAAATGTAGTATAGTTCTTCTGATCCACTGTGTCGCTTACCCTATGTGCGGGGCATTGCAGGACCTTAGGTATCCATGGTTATGACCACTAGCAACTAACTGTGACTATATTCGTGGTCGACTGGTCGTAACCTTGGATAATTAAGGACCTGCAATGCCCTGCACATGAGGTAAGAGACATGGCTATATTTGTAGAACTATACTACATTTCTCATTTTGGGTATTTCCTTATATTATTATTATTATACCTACTACATATTGGGATAGAATGTTGAAGATGGGAATAACCCTTTAACTTATATGGCCAAATCAGAATGGTAGAGTTGGGAGGGACCTCAAGGGCCATTGGGTCCAACCTCCTGCGAGTGTAGGTTTTCCTAAATCATCCATCTATACATTTATCCAGTTTCTGCTTGAAGATGTGCATTGATGGAGAGCTCACCACCTCCCGCGGTAGCCTGTTACACTCCCTGACTGCCCTCACTGTCAGAAAGTTTTTCCTAATGTCTAATCTGAATCCCCTTCCTTTTAGTTTCATCCCATTGCTTCTTGTTCTTCCTTGAGCTAATGAGAATAGGGTAGATCCCTCTGCACTGTGCCTACCTTTCAGATATTTGTAGACCACTATTAAGTCTCCTCTCAGCCTTGTCTTTTTCAAACTAAACATTCCTAGTTCTTTTAGCTGGTATTCATAGGACTTAGTTTGCAGACCTACTACCATCTTGGTTGATCTCTCTGGACTTGCTCTAATATATCTATGCTTTTCTTGAATTGGGGCACCCAGAACTGTACACAGTATTCCAGGTGGGGTCTGACCAGGGCAGAGTGAAGGGCAGTGGTTCCCAAACTCCAGTCCTCTCGACCCCCAAAAGGTCAGGTTTTCAGTATTTCCTTAATATAGCACCGGTGATGCCTTGATAATGATTCTATCACCTGTTAAATAGTAAGGAAATCCTGAAAACATGACTTGTTGGGGGCCATGAGGACTGGAGTTTGGGAAACACTGGTATAGGGGAATAATGACCTCTCTTGATCTAGATTCAATACTTGTCTTGATACATTGCAGAATTGTGTTGACCTTTTTAGCTGCAGCTCCACACTGTTGGCTAATGTTGAATCTGGAATCTTCTATATATGCCCAAGTCCTTTTCCCCGGTGTTATCACCTAGTTCTATTCCTCCTATACTATACATATGCTTTTTACATTTCTTTAACCAAGATGTAGGACTTTGCATTTGTCCCTGTTAAATACCATTCTGTTCTCCTTGGCCCATTGATCGAGTGTGTGTAGATCCTTTTGAATACGCTCTCTTTCCTCTCTAGAGTTGGCTACTCCTCCTATCTAAGGGCGGCTTTGCACGTTGCAACATCGCACGTGCGATGTCGGTGGGGTCAAATCGAAAGTGACGCACATCCGGCGTCACTTTCGACATCGTTGTGTGTAAATTCTAGATGATACGATAAACGAGCGCAAAAGCATCGTTATCGTATCATCGTTGCAAGCTCCGACTTTTCCATAATTTTGCTGCAGCGATGGTACGATGCTGTTCCTCGTTCCTGCGGCAGCACACATCGCTGTGTGTTACGCCGCAGGAGCGAGGAACTTCACCTTACCTGCCGCCGGCGGCTCTACGGAAGGAAGGAGATGGGCGGGATGTTTACATCCTGCTCATCTCCGCCCATCCGCCGCTATTGGCCGCCTGCCAATGACGCCGCACGACCCGTCCCCTTAGGAAGGAGGCGGGTCGCCGGCCAGAGCGACGGTCGCAGGGCAGGTGAGTGCATGTGAAGCTGGCGTAGCGATAATTTTCGCTACGCCAGCTATCACAAGATATCGTACCTGCGACGGGGGCGGGGACTATCGCGTGCGACATTGCAGCATCGGCTTGCGATGTCGCAACGTGCAAAGCCCGCCTTAGTATCATCTGCGAATTTTATGATTTCCCTAATAATTCTGTTGTCCAGGTCATTTATAAAGATATTAAATAGTACACTAATAAGTACAATTTATGGATGGATGCAATAAAAGGAAACCTTTGCTCAGGGCTTTGTTTAGTAGCTACAACTGAGATCCGAAAAGGAAAAGTTCATCTAGAGTATTGGCAGAGCCACACAATGCATACTCGGCTAATCAGTAAATTGGCGCCATACGATACAATATCGCCACTCCAGCTCCTGCACGAGTTGAACATCTGTCTGCAACTTCTTCAAATACTAGTGAATATAGACAGCCAGGGCGATGGTGTTCTCAGGGTAGACAAGGGTCCCAGCTGTGGGACCTGAATCTGTCGGACGTTGGTGGCATAATCTGTAGAATAACCAATACTAATTTCCCAACATAAACAGACATTCTGTATACAGTATATACACTTAGGCTCATTATAAAATCTACACTTCCTGTAATTGGCATGCATCAATAATTAATTTATTTTGAGGTTTTTTTTCATTTCTTAAACATTATTTTGTTTTATATCTTGCAAAAACAAAGTAAAAGATACGTTTTAGTAGTATATTAACATAATCACACAACCAATTACAGCTTGTTATATCCTTATTTAGCTTGATTGTTTTACTCCAGTTATTAATTTACTTTAGGACTTGACTGAATCACAAAGCCTAAGCCAACAAACATGGGAGGCAGCGAAACGGGACGTCTGTAGAACGGTCTCCAAAATAAATAAAGTAAAATCTTCACGTAAACAAAACAAATGAAAGACAATAAATAGAAAACAGGAAAGTCAGATTTGGTGAGATGTAGAAGATTCACAACAGTCTATCTCAGGACAAAGAGTGGGCTACATCACCACCGACAGTCACACTTGAAATCCAGGGGCACTGTAAGGCAAGGTTCACACATACACTGCTCTCCGAGCCGGGGTCTCTGTCAGAATCACTGAAAAACAGGATTCCAAGGAAAACCCCGTCAGGACCATTCACTACACATTAATTGTAAGGCCATGTGCCCACGGATCTCTGTACCCGCGGATTTTGCCGGGGAAAACCTGCGGATTTACCTGGATTTTCTAGATAAATCTGCAGGTTTTAGCAAGTACCGACACTCCCCATGTTATTCTATGTGACATGGGGAGTGTCTGTGTCCATGCTGTGGTATGTGCGGCTGCGGAATATGCTGCGGATGTACCGCAGCCGCACATAACTGCATGTCCATTATTCCTGCAGAATTCCCGGCCCTCCACTATGGAGATAGAGGCCTGGACTACCGCAGGTAAGTCGCACAAATGTCCGCAGGTTTACCACAGCTATTTCGCTGGCATCCCGCAGCAATGGATAGCTGCGGATTCCGGGGATCAGCTGCGGGAAACCTGTGGACATACCTGCGGATATATCCACGGGTACAGAGTCCCGTGGACACATAGCCTAATGTTGCTTGTTACTTATTTTGTGAAGAGGCAATAAAACAATACAAGTTAGGCTATGTGCCCACAATGCTTTTTTATGTGCTTCTTTTCTGCACTTAAAATAATCATGTTTTTTGTGCTTTTTTTTTAGTCATGGCAATCGCAGGGGTTCAAGTGCTATACCCCACGATCGCCGCCGGGTCTCCAGGTGATGTTACTGCCGGGACCCGACTCTGACTGCCAAAATCGGTGCCCGCGCTGCTCCCGGCAGTTTAACCCCCTAAATGCTGCAATCAGTGCGATCGCAGCATTCAGGAGGCAGGGAGAGGAATCACTTACCTCTCCGTGGCAATCGGGTCCCTGTAGTGCGATCACAGAGACCCGATCACTGCCATGGTAACCCTGGGTCATCACCATGACGACCCCGGGTTACTGAGCTACGGAGAGCTTCACACACCGTGCTGTGTGCATAGTGTGTGAGGCAAATTGCTGCGATATAACTACCTGTAGTGATAAAACTGTGAAGGTGATTATGGAAATGCAGAAAAAAAAAACACAGAAACAATTGACACGCTGCTTCTTTTTTTCAGAAACAAAATCTGCAAGGGAAAAAAAGAAGCAGCGTGTGCACAGCAAGTCATGATTCTCATAGACTTTGCTGGGATGCTTTTACCTTGCTTTTATTGATGAAAATAAGCAAGGAAACCACATGAAAAAATGCAAAAAAAGCCACATGTGCACATAGACTTATGCAGGCGTCACACGGTACGATATATCTGGTGATATGTCATCGGGGTCACGTCGTTAGTGACGCACATCCGGCATCGTTAGAGATATCATACTGTGTGACACCTCCGAAAGACTGAATGAGCAAAAATACTCACCTTATCGTTGCTCGTTGACATGTCGTTCATTTTCATAATCTCTTTCCTCCTTCTGTGCTCCGGTTGTTCGTCGTTCCTGTGGCAGCACACATCGCTCCGTGTGACACCCCGGAAACGACAAACAAACACAGCTTACTAGCGTGCCGCCGGCAATGCGGAAGAAAGGGGGTGGGCGGGATGTTACGTCCCACTCATCTCCGCCCCTCCGCTTCTATTGGCCGGCTGCCGTGTGACGTCTCTGTGACGCCAAACGTCCCTCCCCCTTCAGGAAGAGGATGTTCGCCGCCCACAGCGACGTCGCCTGGGAGGTAAGTGCGTGTGACGGGGGGGTTAACGACTTTGTGCGCCATGGGCAACTAATTGCCCGTGACGCACAAACGACGGGGGCGGGTGCGATCGCTTATGCAGTCGCATGATTTATCGTCCCGTGTGACGCTCGCATTAGGCTCGATTTCATCTGATCTCAGCAGAACCATTCCCTACAATTAGGCCAAATGGGTCACTTTGGACTCTGCAGAGTTTATATTTTTCAGACATGCTCAAAAGTGTTGTAAACCATATATTGTGCACATCAAAAAAAGACGAACAATTCCGGGACAGTGGTCAGACAGAGCCTAAACACACTCCGTCAGCCTCATAATAATTAGCGGCTCTGTCCGAGCCAAGTGGAAGACTTCTGTTATTTGCTAATTTGTGATATTTATTTAAAAAAAAAAAATGTAATTATTGTACTTGTTTTTCATTATTTTTAGTAATTTTTTTAGGAAGAAAAAAATCTTAAATATTTATTTTACCCCTACAATGGAGGTATATAGAAATGCATTGGTATATAGAGATGGATCTATATGTACCAGTACAATCTGCCTGTAAAGAAGCAAAATGTAATGCACATTCCAGTACAGAAAGAAGGGAATTTTGTTTACTTACCGTAAATTCCTTTTCTTCTAGCTCCTATTGGGAGACCCAGACAATTGGGTGTATAGCTTCTGCCTCCGGAGGCCACACAAATTATTACACTTTAAAAAGTGTAACCCCTCCCCTCTGCCTATACACCCTCCCGTGCATCACGGGCTCCTCAGTTTTGGTGCAAAAGCAGGAAGGAGGAAACATAAATTGGTCTAAGGTAAATTCAATCCGAAGGATGTTCGGAGAACTGAAAACCATGAACCAAAAGAACAATTCAACATGAACAACATGTGTACACAAAAGAACAACAGCCCGAAGGGAACAGGGGCGGGTGCTGGGTCTCCCAATAGGAGCTAGAAGAAAAGGAATTTACGGTAAGTAAACAAAATTCCCTTCTTCTTTGTCGCTCCATTGGGAGACCCAGACAATTGGGACGTCCAAAAGCAGTCTCAGAGTGGGTAAAAGAATACCTCGATAAAAAGAGCCGAAAACGACCCCCTCTTACAGGTGGGCAACCGCCGCCTGAAGGACTCGCCTACCTAGACTGGCGTCTGCCGAAGCATAGGTATGCACCTGATAGTGTTTCGTGAAAGTGTGCAGACTAGACCAGGTAGCTGCCTGACACACCTGCTGAGCCGTAGCCCGGTGCCGCAGTGCCGAGGACGCACCCACGGCTCTGGTAGAATGGGCTTTCAACCCTGAAGGAAGTGGAAGCCCAGAAGAACGGTAGGATTCCAGAATTGGTTCCTTTATCCATCGAGCCAAGGTTGACTTGGAAGCCTGCGAACCCTTACGCTGGCCAGCGACAAGGACAAAGAGGGCATCTGAACGGCGCAGGGGCGCCGTGCGAGACACGTAGAGTCGGAATGCTCTCACTAAATCTAATGAGTGCAAATCCTTTTCACATTGGTGAACTGGATGAGGGTAAAATGAAGGCAAGGAGATATCCTGATTGAGATGAAAAGGGGATACCACTTTAGGGAGAAATTCCGGGACCGGACGTAGAACCACCTTATCCTGGTGAAAAACCAGGAAGGGGGCTTTGCATGACAGCGCTGCCAGTTCCGACACTCTACGGAGCGATGTAACTGCCACTAGAAATGCCACCTTTTGCGAAAGACGTGATAAAGAGACCTCCCGCAGCGGCTCGAAAGGTGGTTTCTGAAGAGCCGTTAGCACCCTATTGAGGTCCCAGGGTTCCAGCGGACGCTTGTAAGGTGGGACTATGTGGCAAACTCCCTGCAGGAACGTGCGGACCTGCGGAAGCCTGGCTAGACGCTTTTGAAAAAATACGGAAAGCGCCGATACTTGTCACTTGAGAGAGCCGAGAGACAAACCCTTGTCCATTCCGGATTGAAGGAATGAAAGAAAAGTGGGTAAGGCAAAGGGCCAGGGAGTAAAACCCTTGTCAGAGCACCAGGATAAGAAGATCCTCCAAGACCTGTGATAGATCTTGGCGGACGTTGGTTTCCTGGCCTGTCTCATAGTGGCAATGACATCTTGAGATAACCCTGAGGACGCTAGGAGCCAGGACTCAATGGCCACACAGTCAGGTTGAGGGCCGCAGAATTCAGATGGAAAAACGGCCCTTGAGACAGCAAGTCTGGGCGGTCTGGGAGCGCTCACGGTTGACCCACCGTGAGATGCCACAGATCCGGGTACCACGACCGCCTCGGCCAATCTGGAGCGACGAGAATGGCGCGATGACAGTTGGACCTGATTTTGCGCAGCACTCTGGGGAGCATCGCCAGAGGAGGAAACACATAGGGAAGTCGAAACTGCGAGCAATCCTGAACTAATGCGTCCGCCGCCAGAGCTCTGTGATCTTGAGACCGGGCCATGAATGCCGGGACTTTGTTGTTGTGCCGTGACGCCATGAGATCGACGTCCGGCGTTCCCCAGCGGCGTCCCACTGGAGTGGCCGCAGATGGAATTGCGCGAAGGGCACTGCCTCCATCGCTGCCACCATCTTCCCCAGGAAGTGCATGAGGCGCCTCAAGGGGTGTGACTGACCCCGAAGAAGAGATTGCACCCCTGCCTGCAGAGAGAGCTGTTTTTCCCGCGGTAGCATGACTACCGCTGGCTGAGTATGAAACTCCATCCCAAGGTACGTCAGTGATTGGGTCGGTGTCAACTTGGATTTTGGGAAGTTGATTATCCACCCGAACTGCTGGAGAGTCGCCAGAGCGACGGAAAGGCTGTTTTGACACGCCAACTGAGAGGGTGCCCTGACCAGAAGATCGTCTAAGTAGGGAATCACCGAGTGGCCCTGAGAGTGTAGGACCGCCACAACAGATGCCATGACCTTGGTGAACACCCGTGGGGCTGTCGCCAGGCCGAAAGGCAATGCCACGAACTGAAGGTGTTCGTCCCTGATGGCGAAGCGCAAAAAGCGTTGATGTTCGGGTGCGATCGGCACATGGAGATAAGCATCCTTGATGTCGATCGATGCTAGGAAGTCTCCTTGTGACATTGAAGCGATGACAGAGCGGAGAGATTCCATCCGAAACCGTCTGGTGCTCACATGTCTGTTGAGTAGTTTCAGGTCCAGAACGGGACGGAACGAGCTGTCCTTCTTTGGCACCACAAACAAGTTGGAGTAAAAGCCGCGACCATGTTCCTGGGGGGGAACAGGGATCACAACTCCTTCCGTTTTCAGAGCGTTCACCGCCTGAAAAAGTGCATCGGCTCGCTCGGGGGGCGGAGATGTTCTGAAGAAACGAGTCGGAGGACGAGAGCTGAACCCTATCCTGTAACCGTGAGACAGAATGTCTCTCACCCATCGGTCTTGAACATGTGGCCACCAGGCGTCGCAAAAGCGGGAGAGCCTGCCACCGACCGAGGATGCGGTTCGGGGATGCCGAGAGTCATGAGAAGGCCGCCTTGGAAGCAGTGCCTCCTGCGGCCTTTTGAGGGCGTGACTTAGCCCGCCACGCATAGGAGTTCCTCTGGCCTTTCTCCGGCCTGCTGGACGAAGAGGATTGGGGCTTGGCGGAGGGACGAAAGGACCGAAACCTCGATTGTATCTGTCGTTGCTGAGGTCTCTTTGGCTTGGACTGTGGCAAGGAGGAGTCCTTTCCCTTAGATTCCTTAATAATCTCATCCAATCGTTCGCCAAATAATCGGTCGCCAGCAAACGGCAAACCGGTTAAGAACCTCTTGGAAGCCGAGTCTGCCTTCCATTCGCGCAGCCACATGGCCCTGCGGACTGCCACAGAGTTAGCGGATGCCACCGCTGTACAGCTAGCAGAGTCTAAAACTGCGTTCATGGCGTAGGAAGAAAAAACTGACGCCTGGGAAGTCAAAGACGTAACCTGCGGAGCAGAATTACGTGTAACCGCATTAATCTCAGCCAGACAAGCTGAGATAGCTTGTAGTGCCCACACGGCTGCAAAGGCCGGGGCAAAAGACGCGCCCGTGGCTTCATAGATGGATTTCATCAGGAGCTCTATCTGCCTGTCAGTGGCATCCTTTAGCGATGATCCATCTGCAACCGATACTACAGATCTAGCCGCCAATCTAGAGACTGGTGGATCCACCTTGGGACATTGAGCCCAACCCTTGACAACGTCAGAAGGGAAGGGGTAACGTGTGTCAGTAAGGCGCTTAGTAAAGCGCTTGTCCGGAACCGCTCTGGGCTTCTGGACAGCATCTCTGAAGTTAGAGTGATCGAAAAACGCACTCCGTGTACGTTTAGGGAACCGAAACTGGTGTTTCTCCTGCTGAGAAGTCGCCTCCTCTACAGGTGGCGGTGGGGGAGAGATATCTAACACCTGGTTGATGGACGAGATAAGATCATTTACTATGGCGTCCCCGTCAGGTGTATCAAGATTGAGGGCAACGTCAGTGTCAGAGCCCTGAGCTGCGACGTCCGCCTCGTCCTCCAGAGAGTCGGGGAAGATTCCCAGCGTGCCCGCTTAGCCGGTCTGGGACTGTGGTCCGGGCCGGAATCCTCCCCATGAGACCTAGGGCCCCCCCTGGGAACGTGCTGCGGCGCGGGCAGAGAGGGGCCTGGGGGTGAAGATCCAACAGGGCCCGGGGCCTGTGTAGGGACCGGTCTGGACTGCAAAGCTTCAAGCAGCTTGGCAGACCATTTGTCCATGGACTGAGCCATGGATTGAGAGAGTGACTCAGAGAGTTTTTCAGCAAAAGCTGCAAACTCTGTCCCTACTGCCTGGACAGGTGGAGCAACGGATTCTACCTGAGCCGAGGGGCCCACTAGTGACCGAGGCTCCGGTTGTGGAAGCAAAACAGGGGTTGAGCATTGCTCACAGTGAGGGTAGGTGGAACCTGCAGGTAACTTAGCCGCACAAGAGGTACAGGTCGCAAAATAACCCTGTGTCTTGGCCCCCTTGCTCCTTGTGGACGACATGCTGTTGTCTCCTAGGAGAGTGATCACTGAGGGTATATGGGAAGGGTATACAGCCCGACCGAACAGAAATATATAAATATATATAGTATCTATTCCGGCACCCTAAGGGGACCAGCACCGGGTGACCGGTGTGGCTTACCGACCGCTAAAAAGCGGAGTGTGTGTCCTCCAGATTCCCTGCCTTAGGTCTCCCAGCGTTGCAGAGCTCTTTCCAGGAAATCCTCCACAGGCAGAATGCCAAAGAAATGGCTGCCGGAGCTCTCAGGGGAGGAGAGAAGCCGTGGGTGGCGTTAGAAAAGTGCGGGAAACTGGAGTCCCCACAGTGATCAGTGAGGGGGGGAGGAACATACAGGATGCCCTGGCCCTCACAGCCGACGTCAGGTCGGCAGTCCCGCCCTTATCGCTGATAGACAGGCCCGGGGGCGGGAGTTTTGCTGCTAGGCCGCAATTGAAGCCGGGGACTAAATTTAATACCGCGGCCGACAAACAGGCGCGGTCGGCGCGGAAGTCCGCCGGCCGTTACAAATAAGCAGCTGCTGCAGCGTCCGGGATGTAGGCGCTCCATGCACATCCCCCATGGGGGTACAGAGTACCTTAGTGATGCAGGGCCCGGTCCCTGAGGATAAACAAACTCCTGTCCGACAGATTCCCCCAGGGGCTGCGGTGGGAGCACGGTCCCAGTGACTGGATGACCGCTCAGGATCCCACTTCTCCCAGAGCCGCTAAGGGATCGTGAAGGAGACGGCATGAGGCTCCTGCTTTTGCACCCACAATGGGTACCTCAACCTTAACAGCACCGCCGACATAGTGGGGTGAGAAGGGAACATGCCGGGAGCCCCGTGGGGGCCCACTTTTCTTCCAACCGATATAACTAAAATGAGAAGCTGAGTGGATGTGTGCCTCCTTCCACACAATGCATAAAACTGAGGAGCCTGTGATGCACGGGAGGGTGTATAGGCAGAGGGGAGGGGTTACACTTTTTAAAGTGTAATACTTTGTGTGGCCTCCGGAGGCAGAAGCTATACACCCAATTGTCTGGGTCTCCCAATGGAGCGACAAAGAAATTCTAAAATTCTATAAGATTACAGATGAGATATCGCAGACAAAGTGAATGAAAGACAGGACATTGCCCTGACCTTCCGGGACGTGGGATTGATCCTCCAAATCGTGACTGTCCCACAGGATCTCAGATGGTTGGAAGCTATGCTGCCGAGTTCAGGGTGTGCTCAGCACCGCACATTTTTTTTTTATTTCGAGACCAGTTCAAACCTTTGCATCTCAACTGCAGCAAAATGCACTGTTCCCAATGCAAATTTTAGTTTGGATTTAAAGCAATTTCTGCTTGGGAATTTTCCACAGTCTGTGTGCTTGTCTATACTGCCACGTGATAATTGAAGCACAGAGTGACAGATTTTGGATTGTGGCCCAAGAGCTTCAAGTTACACCTCTGTGAAAAAGAATTCCTCATGGCCACAAAATGAATTATTAGTTCAGAATTCATCATTAATGGCTAGGAGTGCGGACACTGGCTGAATATATTGTAGCTGGTTACATAATCTTGTAAGATATTATTAAGGCACGTACATGGCTGGTCTATATTTACCAGTATAAACATGGTACAACGTGTTTTGCAGGACTCGAGGTTTTATATTCTTGCAGGTTCCAGTACCCATCGTTGTAGAAGATTTTACATTCCGTGCCTTGTGTTCTCCTGGTGCCCCTATGGAGATAGCTCCAGCTTCTCTCTCATTACACACTGTTTAGAAACGGCTCTGACAGAAAGCTTGATTTTAGGATTACATAAACAATCTACTTTTAGACAAGGAAAAAAAAACTGAAAAGTTCCACACGGGACTGAGGCCCAACAGAGCGAAGAAGAAATGAGATTTAAGACATGAAGTAATGTGCCAGCACTGTTGTGGTCTATAGAGTTCTGCTCATAGGACACGTACAGCGTGTAATAGCGGAAAGGAAGGAATTCTTCATACTTATGTGTATTATACATTGTCAATAACATGGCATAAATCATATCCGCAAGCAACAAAACGGGATCCATGTATAAAGCAAGCTGAAAAGCAGAGGACAGGGGAGAGTCACTAAAGGAACTATCAATATCTGATCATTCCAAATAAAGAACAACTAAAATAAAGGCGTAAAAGTAGAAGAAAGTACAACATGGCCCCATTCTCACAGCACTGTGTATGTATTTAGTCTACAGTATTCGGAGCCGGATAGGGAAAGATATTTCTTTTAGGCATCATACAAAAAAGGTGTTTCATCTCCTGGTAATCTTAAAGGGAACCTGTCACCACTTTTTTGGCCTATAAGTTGTGGCCACCACCACAGGGCTCTTATATACAGCATTCTAACATGCTGTATATAAGAGCCCAGGCCGGGGGTATAACATAAAAAACACGTTATAATGCTTACCTTATGGTCGCTGCGGTGGGCCTTATGGGCGTCTCCGTTGTCCGGTGCCGGCGCCGCCTCTTTCGGCCATCTTCGTCCTCTTTCTGAAGCCTGAGTGCATGACGCGGCTACATCATACACACTCGCTGGTCCTGCGCAGGCGCACTACAATACTTTAATCTGCCCTGCTCAGGACCTGAATGCCGTCAAGTATGGAAGATGTCGGACCCGTCATGCACCGCGGCTAGAGCAGAAGGAGAACAAAGATGGCAAAAAGAGGTGGTGCAGGTGCTGTGAGCAGTTGTTGTGTTAACTAACCCTTGTTGTCTTTTTGTTGCTGCCTCACTTCTCTTGCTTTTCTCCTTAGTCTTTTACAATTTGCTCCTGTGAGTTTGCAGTGTGTAAGAAGGTTTTTTTTTTCTCAGTATGTCTTTTTCTGTGTTGCCATCACACCCCTGCCCCTTTCTTTCCTGGTGGAGGGGAGAGAGACAGATTCGTTCCGGTAAGGAGAATAGCCAGGTACGGTACTCAAGCATCTCCACCATTAGGGGTAACACTGAGATTAGAAATAGCCTAGCGTGAGGGACAAAATAGGAGCAACCTGTCCCTTGCTATTCTGCAGCCACATCGTGATAGGCAGCCAATAGCAACAGTAATACATAAAAGTTATTAAATCATTACAACAGTTCATAGAAATAGAGGCTATTAAAATACAAACATCAAGGTGGTAGTGGAATACGATTCACAAAGAAATCAATACATTTCTAGAAATTGTTGTAATCATTTAATGCATTTTATACACAGTGTGTCCAGGTCTATAGGTAGTTTCATTTGAGTAGCGCATGGCTACTTTACTATACCTAGACACCACTTCTATGCCTATAGCTGCCGCCGTTCTCATGTTAATGGCGGTGGACAGGATATGGGTGGACACACTGTATACACTTGTATGATTATTCGCATTGGAAAATATTTTTAGTCTATACTATTTGATGAGTGGTTTTCTCCAATTATTTCTAGGTGAAGACTCATAGGTTTTTATGAATAGAATCATTGCTTGCAATAAAAATCTCTCTCTACCTAGCGAGATCATAAAAGCAAATATCCTATCCCTAATTATAGTGTTGATAATATCTGTTCTTGCTGTAAATTGGAACAGGGCATACCAGGGGAGGCAACTCACAATTCTGTAGGTTTTAGTAATGATTGTACAGAATACCTATATTACATACTCAGTCATCCGGAGGCTTTTCTGAGGTCACACCCATCCACTGCACCTCCGTCACTAAATACTGAACCTTCACAAGACTGTGGCATATATATATATATATATATATACATACATATATATACACACATATATATATATATATATATATATATATACAGTTAGGTCCAGAAATATTTGGACAGTGACACAATTTTCGCGAGTTGGGCTCTGCATGCCACCACATTGGATTTTAAATGAAACCTCTACAACAGAATTCAAGTGCAGATTGTAACGTTTAATTTGAAGGTTTGAACAAAAATATCTGATAGAAATTGTAGGAATTGTACACATTTCTTTACAAACACTCCACATTTTAGGAGGTCAAAAGTAATTGGACAAATAAACCAAACCCAAACAAAATATTTTTATTTTCAATATTTTGTTGCGAATCCTTTGGAGGCAATCACTGTCTTAAGTCTGGAACCCATGGACATCACCAAACGCTGGGTTTCCTCCTTCTTAATGCTTTGCCAGGCCTTTACAGCCGCAGACTTCAGGTCTTGCTTGTTTGTGGGTCTTTCCGTCTTAAGTCTGGATTTGAGCAAGTGAAATGCATGCTCAATTGGGTTAAGATCTGGTGATTGACTTGGCCATTGCAGAATGTTCCACTTTTTTGCACTCATGAACTCCTGGGTAGCTTTGGCTGTATGCTTGGGGTCATTGTCCATCTGTACTATGAAGCGCCGTCCGATCAACTTCGCGGCATTTGGATGAATCTGGGCTGAAAGTATATCCCGGTACACTTCAGAATTCATCCGGCTACTCTTGTCTGCTGTTATGTCATCAATAAACACAAGTGACCCAGTGCCATTGAAAGCCATGCATGCCCATGCCATCACGTTGCCTCCACCATGTTTTACAGAGGATGTGGTGTGCCTTGGATCATGTGCTGTTCCCTTTCTTCTCCAAACTTTTTTCTTCCCATCATTCTGGTACAGGTTGATCTTTGTCTCATGTGTCCAGAGAATACTTTTCCAGAACTGAGCTGGCTTCATGAGGTGTTTTTCAGCAAATTTAACTCTGGCCTGTCTATTTTTGGAATTGATGAATGGTTTGCATCTAGATGTGAACCCTTTGTATTTACTTTCATGGAGTCTTCTCTTTACTGTTGACTTAAAGACAGATACACCTACTTCACTGAGAGTGTTCTGGACTTCAGTTGATGTTGTGAACGGGTTCTTCTTCACCAAAGAAAGTATGCGGCGATCATCCACCACTGTTGTCATCCGTGGACGCCCAGGCCTTTTTGAGTTCCCAAGCTCACCGGTCAATTCCTTTTTTCTCAGAATGTACCCGACTGTTGATTTTGCTACTCCAAGCATGTCTGCTATCTCTTTGATGGATTTTTTCTTTTCTTTCAGCCTCAGGATGTTCTGCTTCACCTCAATTGATAGTTCCTTAGACCGCATGTTGTCTGGTCCCAGCAACAGCTTCCAAATACAAAACCACACACCTGTAATCAACCCCAGACCTTTTAACTACTTCATTGATTACAGGTTAACGAGGGAGACGCCTTCAGAGTTAATTGCAGCCCTTGGAGTCCCTTGTCCAATTACTTTTGGTCCCTTGAAAAAGAGGAGGCTATGCATTACAGAGCTATGATTCCTAAACCCTTTCTCCGATTTGGATGTGAAAACTCTCATATTGCAGCTGGGAGTGTGCACTTTCAGCCCATATTATATATATATAAAATTGTATTTCTGAACATGTTTTTGTAAACAGCTAAAATAACAAAACTTGTGTCACTGTCCAAATATTTCTGGCCCTGACTGTATATATATTAGTACACCAGATGTAAATGAGCACCTGCTATTTAAAGAACTAGCACTGCTATAAAAAGGAATCTTTTTTATTTTTAAACACAAGAAAACTTAGTGGGAAAATGTAAAATCATGTCCTAAACTATTCCGGGAAGTGCTGAAAACAGTTCAATATGTGACTCTACCTTCCCAGAGTAAAAGTCGCCGTCTTTACCAAGTTTGGTCTCTTTAGTGACTGCAGTCTTGTGAAATGCACAGCGAGATCACTTAGAAAAATAATGCAGAGGAAAGGCCCGCTGGCAGCGACAACCAGTGACACACCGACAGCTAAAATGATATTGGTTGTCAAGGACAGCACTATTGATTTCATTTTCCAGTGACTATAAATTTTGGAAACTTTTCAGACTGGCTATTCTAGCTTCACACTTTTAATAAATTGGACAGGATCCGGGCTATGTGCGCACGTTGCGTATTTGCATTCAGTTACGCTGCGATCTGCACCGCGGCGTAACTGCAATCGTCCTGCGTCCCCAGCATAATCTATGAAGATTATGCAGGAGACATGCGCACGTGGCGTATTAGAGCGCATCTGCTGCCCGAAGCGTGCGTTCTAAGAAGTGACATGTCACTTATTCCATGCGCTCTGCATGCAGCGCCCGCTCTGTCTATCGGAGTTTTTTTTCCCACTACAGACTCTTTCTGCAGCGATATGAAGCGCACTTGTGCTGTTCAAATCGTTGCAGAAATTTCTGCAGGGACAGAACGCTACGTGCGCACATAGCCTAAATCTGCCCCACTGTTTCACGAGATTAGTGTAATCTCAAATTCTAATTTTATCTGTAATCTTGTTGAGTAGTTAAAGGGAACCTGTCAGGTGCAATTTGCATCCAGCACCACGAGCAGTTCTGGGTACATATTGCTAATCCCTGCCTAACTATCCCTGTATACACTAGCATAGATAAAAGGAATCTTTAGAGAAAGTATTTCTAAAGATCTTTTACCGTATGCTAATGAGCGAGGGGACTAGTCCCTTGGGCGTTAGTTCCCCGGCCAGTCGCCCCCATTAGCATGTTGGCACGCGCCTGTGGGACCCTGTGGGCGTTCTATCATGCTAATGAATACTCAGCGTCACAGGACGATCTCACTCACCTCTTCGCTACCATCGCGTCTGATGGGAGATTTCAGCTCAGTTCGCATGACCCCGAAGTTTGGATCATGCGCACTATGAAGCCGAGTGTATGCGTCCTGGCTTCAAACTGAAGTAGCGCGCATGACCCAAATTCTGGGGTCATGCGCACTGAGCCGAAATCCCCCGTCGGGCGGTCATGGCAGTGGAGAGGTGAGTGAGAGCATCCTATGATGCTGCACATTCATTAGCATGATAGCACGACCACAGGGGCGTATTAACATGCTAATGCAGCAGACTAGCCATTGGGACTAGGCCCCTCGCTCATTAGCATACGGTAAAAGATCTTTAGAAATACTTTTTCTAATGATCCCTTTATCTATGCTAGTGTATACAGGGACGGTTAGGCAGGGATTGGCAACATGTACCCAGAACTGCTTGTGGTTCTGGGTACATATTGGACCTGACAGGTTCCTTTTAAAAGGAATCTGTTGGCAGCTTTTTGCTATGTAATCTGACACCAACATGAGACAGGGTCAGAGATGCTGATTCTAGGTGTAAAGAGGTGCAGCAATTATTTTTGAATCACAATTTTCTCTGCTGCGGATCTAGCAGAGCTGAGGTGTTGAGCTGCGTAAAACCCCAGTCCACAACACAGCGTACTAATCAGTGCTGGGGCGTAGTTGGACTAGGAGGCAGTTTGTCTGTTAGTGATAATCTCCTGCTGATAAAATTCTGATTGTATTGAAGCAGCAAAACACTGCCATGTAAGTGACACAACCCTGTAATCAGACTCTCAGACCTTATATCATACTGCTTTCAGATTACATAGCAAAAACCTTCTGACAGACTCCATTTAACTATATATGTATAAATTACTGAGAACAGTTAAAGAATCTAGATAGAAAATAGAGGCTTTACAATGTCAAAAACGCGTGAGTAAAAAAATAAACAATAAAGACCGCAGCAGGAAGTCTGTGTGTAGGACATTGACACACTATCACTAAATCTATGCAAATCTATGGTAATAACCAACAAGGATTGTTGAGGAATAAAGTGAGACAGAGATTTGGGTCAAAAGTAGATGGAAAATTGCAGTTGTAGGTCTGTCCTGTTACTTTTTATCCATGTAACTTTTATTATTTTGTATTATTTATTTTTATAGATCCTTGTATTCCATGGAGCTTTACATGTGAAAAAAGGTACACATAATAGGGACAAGTACAATAATCATGAAAAACACAAGTCCCCAACTGGTTCATATAGGACCCTGCCCGAGGGCTCATAGTCTTCAAGGGATGGGTGAGGATATAGTAGGTGAGGGTAGAAATGGTCGTGTGGTGGTATAGTGGAATGAGGGTTACTGCAGGTAGTAGGCTTGTTGGAAGACTTAAGTCTTCAGGTTTCTTTTGAAGGTTTTCACAGAAGGCGAGAGTCTGGTATGTTGGGGTAGAGCATTCCAGAGTATGGGGGAGGCACGGGAGAAATCTTGTATGCGATTGTGGGAAGAAGAGATAAGAGGGGAGTAGAGAAGGAGATCTTGTGAGAATCAGAGGTTACGTGCAGGTAGGTACCAGGAGACTAGATCACAGGTGTATGGAGGAAACAGGTTGTAGATGGCTTTGTATGTCAAGGTTAAGGTTTTCAACTGGAGGTTCCGGGCAAAGGGGATCAAGTGAAGGGATAGGCAGAGAGGCGAGGCTGGGGAATAGTGGGGGGACAGATGGATTAGTTAGGCAGCAGAATGATTAGAGGGGTGTGAGAGTGTTAGTAAGAAGGCCACAGAGCAGGACGTGGCAGTAGTCGAGGAGGAAGATGATGAGGGCATGCACTAGTGTTTTTGCAGATTTTTAGTTAAGGAACGTACAGATCTGGTAAATATTTTTGAGTTGGAGTTGGCAAGAGGTTGAAAGTGGATTTGCCGCATGAAGGAGAGAGCGGATTAAAAAGTTATCACAAGGCAGCGAGCTTCCGGAACTGGTGAGAGTGAGCAGCCATTGATTTTGATGGATAGGTCTGTTGCAGGTGTTGAGTGAGATGGGGAAAAGATGATGAATTCTGTTTTGTCCATGTTAAGTTTTAGAAATCGAGCTGAGAAGAAGGATGAAATAGTGGTAAAATAGTGTGGGATTCTGGTTAGGAAGGGGGCAATATTGAGGCCAGAGAGGTAGTGTTAACAGCATACAGATAATACTGAAAGTCGTGGGACTCTATAAACTGTTCAAGGTGTAGATGCAGAGGAGCAGGGGTCCTAGAACAGAACCGTGAGGGACACGGACAGATGGGGGACACCGACAGATAGGGTCAAGATGATGAGGTGGTGTGTGACTGGGAGATGCTGAATATTCGATCAGTTAGGTATGAAAAGACCCAAGGTAGGACCAAGTTTGTGATGCCAAAAGATGAGAGAATTTGTAGTAAGAGGGAATGGTCCACGGTGTCGACGGCAGAGCACAAGTCCTGGAGGAGAAGGGCAGATTCGTGTTGCTTGGCTTAGGCGGCTAGTAGGACATTCGTGACTTTATTTAGGGCAGTTATGATTGGATGATGTGGTCGGAAGCCAGATTGTAACCGGTCAAAGAGGGAGCAGGAGGAGAGGTGGGAGGACAGTTCAAGCTCAAGACATATTGTTCTGGTCGTTTTGAGGCATAAGAGAGAAGTGATATGGACTATTGGACCTTTAACTCATTACTACAATTCCCATATATCTGGAGTTTACTGACACATCCATGGGTTTAACAAATCAAACACTTAATAAACTATATGACAATATGGCAATAACGCTCTTCTGTCCTTGAGGTCGGATGCCCTCACAGTATAATTTCTTCAAATGCTGCTGGCTTTCATTAACAATCAATCTGAATAGTCCGAGATATTTGTCTGGCTCTAATTTAATGCAATTAAACATGGCAGGCAGCTTTCTCCTAATTGATGACTACTCTTAGGACATGACCTTCTCTACCTGTAAAACATCCAATCTTTTTAACTTTATTCCATGATTTTCCATACCGATAAATTCTATATATCTTCAAAGCAGCACCCTCGCTGGCACTAAGTGGAGAGTAGGCCCATTTCCTCTGTAACCAGTGCCATGGTTCAGTGTAATATCCAATAAAGTGCATAATTTCTCAAAAAACTATCCAAAACCACTGACGAGTACTTAGAAGGGTACAGGCTGCTTCTGTGAGCGCCTGCCCCTGTATTGCAGCTGTCGGACGTGTTCCAGAAAAGCGGGGCAATTCTTTCTCTCACTTGTCAAGGATACTGTGGCATTCATTTTTTTTCTCACACCCATACACTTAAATGGCTGAGGCTCATACAATTTCAGAGTCAAATCTCAGCATGCGGTATACACTGGTAAATAATGGGGAGTAAACATCCATTTAAAAATGGCCACTAAGCTTAAAATTAGGCTGATTCTTACACGTCCATTCAGATCACTCTCCATCAGTCATTATAACCACAGGCAGGGTTACAAGGAAAGACACTAAAAGATACTGCTTATAAACGGTCTAGATTATACAATATCCACAATGTAGAGTAGTTGATGGTCACAGCTCTCCTCCTCCTTCTCCCTACAGGTGTCCATTCCACAGCACAAAGAGCAGGCTTTTTGAAAGCTCTCTTATAAAATCAAATGAGTCAGTGCCTTTTTATTCCAATCTATGGTCACCAATTACCAAGTTTTTGCCTCCTAATCTGCGAGCAAAATAACGTAGGGGCAGAGATACTGATTCCAGTGATGTGTCACTTACTGGGCTGCTTAGCGTAGTTTGATAAATCACTGATTAATCAGCAGTAGATTATCATTACAGGACTACTTGGCGTGCTGCCAGTTAGTCCAGCATATTCATGAGCTCTATATAACTGCTAGATCTGCAGCAGAGAAAACATTGATTTTATCAAAATGACAGCAAACAGCTCAGTAAGTGACACATCGCTGGAATCAGGGTCTCTGTCTCTACAGTATGCTGCTCTCAGATGAAGTAGCAAAAACTTGGTGCCAAATTTCCTTTAAAAGAAGCCCAGACATAGGGTCCATTGGAGCTTTCTGAGGACAGCTCTGGAGCATTTGGGTTTGGGACCTAGGTTCTTACAGAAAATTAATGCCCTGTATGATAATCCATCGGCCAGGGTTAGAATTAACGGGACATTGTCTTCTTCCATTGCGGTGAGAAATGGGACTAGACAAGGTTGCCCCTTATCCCCTCTCTTATACGTGGTGGTCATGGAACACTTAGCTAACGCACTTCGGGGAAACACAAACATTAAGGGGGCTTCAGATTGGCGATAAACACCATAAAATTGCTTTATATGCAGATGACCTGCTAATATATGTCTCCCAACCCCATATTTCGTGCCCGGCCATAATGAAAGAATTCGATAGATTTAGCTTCCTGAGTAACTTTAAAGTTAACCTCACAAAATCCGAAGCCTTAAATATCTCGCTGTCACAGGAGGATGTTACAAGAGCGAGGAACAACTTCCCATTTAAATGGCGACCTTCCACCATCAAATACTTGGGCATCCATATACCGACCGATATCTCGAAGCTCTACACGCTCAATTACCTTCCACTGCTGGAGAGTACAATTAAAAACTTTAAATCTTATGGGGGTTTAAAACTATCTTGGATGGGTAGAATGAATGTGGTAAAAATGGACATCCTGCCACGTTTTTTATATTATTTTCAGACTATCCCCATTTTCCCCCCCTCCAGCTTCTTTAGTAGCCTTCAATCAGCTATCATTCGTTTCGTATGGGGTAGGCTGAAGCCTAGAATCAATCTCCGCACCCTGGCCCTCCCTAGGATGCTGGGGGGAGCTGGTCTTCCCAATTTTAGGGGCTATATGCATGCTGCGGCCATGTCCCGCTTAGTGGACTGGCACTTTAACGAGGTCTCCAAGCAGTGGATACAGGTGGAGCAGGAGGGACTGGAGATACCACTTAGACACCTTCCATGGCTACCCATCACTGACCTCTCTGAAGTGGGTCCGTACTCAGAATTCACCAGAGATACTCTTAAGGTTTGGCATAAAATATCCAGTAAGTTATCCCCTACACAACACAGCGGTCCTCTCACACCTTTATTCTCCACTCCATCGTTCCGTCCAGGATATCGACAAAAAAGCTTTCTCAGCTGGAGGGCAGAGGAGGATACCCGGCTGGGGAATATCCTGATTGATGGTAAGTTACCGACCCTCCAATCTTTTCAAGCTCAGCATCTGGGCGGAGGGAAGAAGTGGTTGGAATTTTTCCAGCTGCAGGCCTTTGTAGCCGCGCTGGGGCCCAGCAGCCGAGTTCGAGACACATACAACGCCATTGAAAAACTGTTTACGAAAAAAGAACAGCCTGAACACCCGGTTTCTCAGTTGTACAACATTCTTAATGAAATTGGGTCGGCAGGCAAACGAGGCTACCAGTTGGCTTGGGAAAGTGAGCTGAAACAACGTATTTCACCAGCTGAATGGGAAAAATGCTTTTTGTTCACACATAAATTAGCAGCTACATGTGCCACACAGGAGAAAAATTTTAAAATCATAACAAGATGGTACCAATTTCCAGCTAAGCTTCATTCAATATTCCCCACGGTATCGGCGATGTGTTGGAGGTGTGGACGGGAGGTTGGCACAATGACGCACATCTGGTGGGAATGTGAAGGAATACAACAGTTCTGGCAGAAAGTTCTCACGAACTACCATCTCATATCTGGGAAAGCAGTTGAGAACTGTCCCAAGATAACACTCCTCTCCATTTTACCTCATTCCATCACATATCATAAGCGAGATATTCTGCGGTTCTGCCTTGCGGCGGCACGCTCCACCATTCCTAGATACTGGAAAACTTCCACAATCCCTCCTATTTCCGAGTGGTATATGGAGATGGCAAATATTTGTAGGATGGAGGAGCTTGCGGCTGAGAGCGCAGACACCAGAGATAAATTTTACAGGACCTGGAACGAGTGGATAATGTTTAGGGATTCACCTGACTTTCATAAGTTATTTTAAAAAAAGGTAGACCTCAGAGGAACCACCACCTCCCACCCCTTTTCCCCCCCATTTTTTTTTTTTTTTATTTTTTTTTTTTTTTTTATTTTTTTTTCCCATCTCCTTTCTTTCCCCCCTTTCCTTCCACACTCTCACCTACCGCTCTCTTGCTTTTTTCTCCTAATCTTTTCCTCTCTTATACTGTCAAACTCTTTATACATATGGTATTTTCGTCTGATCCTACATCGACATGTTGTGGACCTGCACATTCACGAATTTATTGTTTATTGTTCATTACACATATTTCAATGGTCTTGAAAATGCCTAAGATTCGATATGCTACGTATATGTAACTTCAGCAAGTTTCTTTCTTTACATAACTTGTTGTATGACGTTATATGACGATATTGCGTTATTTTGTAACTCTGATAATTTCCAATAAAAATAGATTGAACATAAAAAGCTAGAAAAAAAAAAAAAAAGAAGCCCAGACAAGATGGCTGCCCTCATACCAATGTACAGAATAAAGATCTAATAATTATAATATCTCTATGTGCTTTTAATTATTACAAAATTGTATAGGTGGCGCATTACTTTTAATAATATGGAAGCTGCTTTGACCATCGTGAACAGGTCAGATGATTGATCACACAGTCAAAATAAACTATCAGGACTGGTTAATGCAGGCGAATCCTGTTTCCTTAATGGGGTACACACACTCTAAGGCTGAGGCCCCATGAGGATTAGTGCTAGTCCTCGCATGTCACTCGGCTCACGCTCACAGCACAGTGGGAGACGAGTGTCATGCGACTGTGGTCCAATCTTGCGATCAGATCACAGCTGCGGAGGGGAGGGAAGGATTTATCTCCCTATCTCCTCCGCTGCCGGCTGATGCGAGAATCGCACTGCACTCACGTTACACCGGTGTAATGCGAGTGCAGTGCGAGGTTTCTCTCATCCCCATAGACTTGAATGAGTGCGAGTGAAAAAGGATTGCATTCCACCTGCAGCATGCTGCGACTGTATTCTCGGTCCGATTGGGACTGAGAGAAAAATCGCTCATGGGAGCGGCCTCAGAGTAATATTGGTTCGAATGGAATGCGATTTTTTTTTTATCGCATTCCACTTGCTCTGTATTACTCGCTGTGTGCTGACCCTAAAGCTGCAACTATAGGAAAGAACACACAGAACTCAATAAATCAGTCAGTTACACAATGCGTCTCTTTAGATGACTTTCACGTTTGTCTCCAAAAAGGACCTTGACATCAATGAAAGGCAACTGAAAAGTCGTAAGTAGCCAAAAAAGGGGGAAAAGATTAATACTGAAGAACGAAGGAGAGTTCAAATAATGTGGAAGGCAGAGAGATTTATTCATGTGTCATTTGACTCCAGAGAGGATTAAGTCTGAGAATTACTTTTCCACTACCCCTTAGGACTCCTTGGCAGCTCCTCAAATGTTGGCTGATTAGCCGTATTCCCGTGTACGCTGGTATATAAGAAAGTAACATCAATATTTTGTTCTTATTGTGACACCTTATTAGTTTTAATTCCCTGAAATAGTCCGAGAGGTTTTGACATGGAGCCACAGCCCCGAGATTAGTGAATACAGAATTATAGATTACCAGATCCGGTGTGGGCTCGGCCAAGTCTGGTACAATGTGTAGAGATGGATTTAATTATGGCTTTTCCAAAACGGTGTTTTCCATTCTTGTTAATTGATACATAAGCAAAAGACCCTCTGAAATGAGTTGAGGAAACCACAAGGAAATGGCAGGAAAAATTAAACTGATACATCACCTATTGGATAACGACTGATAGCTTTCAAGGAATGAAAACCAGCAGGGTCCAAAGATTTGTCTGATCTCCTATGTCATCCTCTGAATACAGCATGGGACCGAGGTTAGGACATTTCAGGCAAGAAAATATTGCGTTTTCAAATATTTTAATATAGATTTTCATGTAAAAAGCTGTTTATATTCTTTCAGGAGTAAAGAAAGCCCGTGAGTCCTGCTTCCCCGCCCACACACTGTGATTGACAGCTTTTCCTTAGGACTTGAATACAAGTTTCAAATACTGTTTCTGAGGGACGCAGGACACACAGGGAATAAAATAAAAATAAAAAAACAAAACACATCATCATAACCCAAGCTCAGCCTTTACCAGCTGTAAAGGTAACTGTTTTTGGAAATATGTCTTCCAATACTAGAACTACGCACTCCTCTTAGAAGGTCAGTGTCACGGGGTATGTAATGACGGAGCAGGGGCTCAGCTTGAGACCCTGCGCTGTCCCTTATCTCAGAGGTAGGCTTGATGGTAGCCAGGTTTGAGCCCCCAGAATGACCCTGAGTCCTGTCCGAGCCCTGATCTTACTACCCCTCTCCCCCACTCTTGGAGCGGGCCAGAAACACAGTAACAAAACCCCACAGAAACGACACGGATAAAGGAGAACGAAAACTTGTACACACTGTACTCAAACAGAAAGGAGAGACAATATGTGTACAGGGGAATCAAGAAAAAGGAAGGACGTAAACACACAACAGGGAAACTTCCACATCACTCAAATTTGCAACTATAGATCACCATAAACAGGATCATCACTAAGACTGGAATCTCCTGGAGCTAAGCTGGAGCTATTATCGACTCATACTGGGAGAATCCAGTAACTTAAATAGGAAGGAGACAGTTGCACAAGGCAAATAGCAACCTGAGCTCTTAGATTCTGCTCACCTGTCTGCAGGAATTAACTCCTAGGCTGGGAGTTTAAGTAGGGTTTGGTACTGCCCCATTCACCAAAGAAGGGCACCAATTACACTTTCTGAGCTGCTGGACAGCACAAACATTTATTCTGTGCGTCTGTGCCCCTAGTAGGCAGTAATCATTAATATATAGCAAAGTTAATAGGAAATAACATGACTAAACATAAATACCGTAATCATGCGCAATTGTGGCGCCCCTGCGGCTTCAGGCGCCACATGGTACTGCACCTCACCCGGGGTGAAGAATTCATCTCAGATACGGATGAGGTCATCGCCGGAAAACCACCACAACACATCCAACACACAACATGGGAGCTCTGTCACTGGGAATGGGCCAGGGTAGGAGCCGGGGGTGGCCATCATGAGGTATGGGACCTCTTGCCCACTAGTTCAGCAACCCAGGAGGCGGGGCATCTGCAGGAGAAGAGAGGAGCCATCTCACACAGCATTCTGTTAGCTCCAGGCGCAGCAAGTGCCAGGTCAGACTCAGGAGGAGACGTCGGAAAACTGCACAGAAAGGGGCCCGTGGTCAGGAGCTGGAGGCTCGACCCGGGTTCTTAGAAAGAAGGGGGATCCCAGGGTTTGCGGGCAGTGCAGCAGGCACCCTTGACCCATTCCACGGCCCAGGAGCTGGGGTGGAGGGAATACCACTGGAAAGGACACACAGTAGGAAACACCGGCCTTGACCTCTGAACTATCCGGGATCGGCTGGAGCCCATCACAGCGGAACACGGCACTCCAAAGGCGCTGTAACTTCAGGGGGTGAAGAACTTGAACTGCAACCTGTGTCGTCCCATCATTGCCGGCACCCCAATCATTGCGCCCCTGCGCCATAGGTGACTACTACTCCCAACATACTCCCTGGGGCCTGAGCTATGCCTGTGAAGAACTGTACCATCCGAGCTGCATTATCATCCGCTCCAGAGAAGACCTCCCACAGGTGGCGTCACAAATAACTACTCCCATCATCCCCATCCCCATCTTTATTGACACTGTTGAGGTCACGGATCCGGGCAGGGCCGGACTGGGAATATAATTTAGCCCTGGCATTTGGGGGTACACGGGCCCACTTTTCGCGTGGTGAATGTGTATTATCTTTGTGCACTTGTAGATTGTGTAACACGACCATATAACGTGCAGTCACGGCTGCATCCAGTATTACAGCTCAGGCTGTAGCTGTTATTGCTCTTAGTAGCAGGACCTGGTGAAGCCGCTATTTTCCCTACAGAGCTGGGTCTCGCAGATAATGAAGAGGATGCTGCTCTCCACATAATGCTGCGGTCATATAGCTGATGGGCAGGGATACAAAATCAGATCCCCCTGAACTAATATTGATGACCTATTCTACAGATAGGTGATCAGGAAGCTGTTGTTGTCACTGGTGATAATTTTGGACACATACCACTTAGGGAATATGCAAAGAAATTTTTAAGGGGCAGATCCCACCATGGAAACTACTATGAAAAATACACGAATGACCATATGCAGAGGTGTATCTAGGCTTTCCAGCACCCGAGGCAACTATTCAGTTTGGCGCGCCCTCCCCCCCCCCCCCACCACCACCAAGCGGTTTAGGTAGTCATCATGTGACCAGTCACTCATATGTGATTTGCACACTTAGTTACATGATGACAAACTGCTCTTAATAATTCTCTTAATGTTCAATGAAAAACGTAGGAAGAAAAGCTAGTTGTCAGATGCAAGTATTAAAATCACATATGAGTGGAGTGGCCATGTGGTGACTGCTGGAAGTATCGAGCAGAGCTGAATCCTGACAGGGAGTATATTACACGATGTCAGGATTGGGTTACAGTGCTTAATTTTATAATAAAGGACTTGTCCAGGTTTGAGATGAAAGTCTGCAGTCACTAGGTGTCACTCTGTGTGACTGCAGGCTTCTGAATTCTCACAGCACTTGCACTGCACACTTCTAGGATTCTCCGGAGCCAGTGGTGGGAGTGGACGTCATATGAGCACAAGTATGCCATTTGTATACCTCTGGCCACATTCTGACTAGACGTGTCCGGCCTCTATTTATTTTTATTGAGCGAGGCCATCCATGTCTAGTCAGCACGTGACGACGTGTATGTAAATCGCATACTTGTGGTTTTGTGACCTCCCACTCTCACTGCCGGCAGCAGAGAATACTAACAGCATACAGTGTGCGCACTGAGAACTCAGACGTCTGCAGTCACATAAAGTGACACATGGAGTGACTGCAGACTTATCACAAACTTGGACAACCCCTTTAACGCTCCTAACATAAATGAAAACATAGTAACCCTTAACTTGTCAGATGGCACAAGACTTTATTATAGAGGTTGTCCACTACTTTAACATTGATGGTGTATTCTCTGGTGGTTCTGGTGCTGTTATTAATTCTGATCCTGTACACAAGTAACAATTCATAAATTGTAATATTGATGACCTATGCTTAGAATAGGTCAACAATGTCTGATCGGCCAGGGTCCAGCACTTGGTACCCCTGCCAATCGCCTGTTCTAGGTGCCAGCAGGTGACTGGAAGTGCTCAGTTCCGAATCTGGTCCGTCTTCTGATAGCAGCTGCAGTCTCCTATTCAAATCAATGAGGAAAATGTGCAGTACCTGGCCACGGTCACTATCAGGAGACGAATCAGATCCGGAAGTAAGCATTTCCGACCACATGCACCAAACAGCAGCTGATCAGCGGGGGTCCCAGACCCAGGCAGATCAGACATTGATGACCTATTCTAAGCATAGGTCATCAATATTACAATTTATGAATTGTTACTTGTGTACAGGATCAGAATTAATAACAGCACCAGAACCACCAGAGGTACATAATTAGAACCCCCATCAGTACAGAAACACAGCATCACAACCACTAGAAATACAGAAATTCATCATCAGAACCAACAGAAATTCATCATAGACCCACAAGCAGTAAAGAGATTCATCATCAGAACCACAAGCAGTAAAGAGATTCATCATCAGAACCACAAGCAGTACAGAAATACATCTATATAGCCCCATCAGTTCATAAATAGTATCAATACAGAAATACATCAGCAGAACTACAAGCAGTATATGGTACATAAATTGTAATGTCAGGTCAGACTCATATACTGTACATTTGTATTACATGAAGCTACAACTTCCAGTACATCCTTAAAGGGAATCTTTCACCAGGTGTTTGTACCTAATCCAAGAGCAGCATAACGTAGGGGCAGAGACCCTGATTCCAGTGATGTGTCACTTACTGGGCTGCTTAATGTAGTTTTGATAAAAATCAGTAATTAATCAGCAGTAGATTATCATTAGAGGATGACTTTGCGTGCTGCCAGGTAGTCCTGCATATTCATGAGCTCTGTATAACTGCTACGGTAGATCTGCAGCACAGGAGACAGCAGACAGTTCAGTAAGTGACACATCGCTGGAATCAGGGTCTCTGCCCCTATGTTTTTCTGCTTTCAGATATGGGAGCAAAAACCTGGTGACAGATTCCATTTAACAATGGTAAAGAGATACTTGGGAGTTATCGGTCATCATCATATTGCGGACCACAGTAAGGCCTCTGTTCTACTTGTGTTTTGCACAGACGAGTGCAATCTGATAAAACATTGGACTGCACTCGCACCAGTGCAAAACTATGGGGCAGTGTCATCTGTGATTGATTTTCCATGCCATATTAGCCTGAGAAAAGAATCGCAGCATGCTGGGTTTGGTAGATTCTCAGCCCACACGCACCCATACAAGTCTATGGGATTGTGTGAAATATTGCCCTGCACTCGAACGTCATCAGAGTGCAATGTGATGTACGCAGAGACAGGCAGCGGAGAAGAGGGGGAAAGTGCCCCCTCCCCCCCGCAACTGTGATCTGATTGCAAGATTGGATCACAATCGCCTGACAGTCTATGTAATGAATTGTGGGGTGAGGAGGATTTCCCCACATACATAGCATCACTGCTTTCCCCACATACATAACATTACCCACTTCCTCAAGCAGCCCAACACAAGTAACTGTAACCCTTCCCCATGCAGCCCCCCAGAACGTAGCCCCCAGCATATAACATAATCCCTATGCAGGCCTCTGCATGTAGCTTCATCCCCATCACCACACAGGCAGCCCCCCAGCACGCAACATCACCCCTTCATCATGCAGCCCCACGCATGAAGCCCCCCAGCACCTGTAACATCACCCCCTTTCCTGCACAGCCTCCCAGTGCATAGCCTCATACATAAGAGTTCACCCCTTTCCCCATTCAGCCCCATGTATGTAAAAATCACACCTTCCCTATACAATCCCCCAATTTGCAGCACCTTCTGTGTACAATTTTCCAATATGCAACCCCCATGTAGGAACATCCAGCGCCCCCAAAGCACCACACACCACCTCACATTACTCACCCTTAGCCCCTCTCCTTGGTGCAGCCCCTCAGTGTGATTTCTCCACAGCTCCTCAGCTCCAGCAGCCACAGCACAACGCTGAGCACTGGTGATGGAAGTTCAGCTCCGCACTGGAGGGGGAAGCCCCGCCCCTTCCTGACACGTCATCACCTTACAGGAGCAACTACATTCTAGCCGCCGATGGATTCCCCTGCTGCGGCTCCGCTGCCTGTGCTGTGCTCTGCTGTGCAGCATCGCTCCCTGCCGGTGCCTGACAGGTGAGGGCAATCTGCCCATGGGCACCCACAGTCGCGGGCCAAAAAACAACAGGCCAGATTGCCCTCATTACTGACTGCCCTGCAGGATTACTAAATATGCCCTGTAGTGTGATCAGCTGACCTGATCACTACAGAGTCCTCTGACCCGGACGGAAGTCAGGGCGGTCGCATTCAATCGTCCCCGAATCTGAAAGATCAGAGGACAATTGATTACAGTGACCCGGCGCCCGCACTCCCTCTGAGTCTGGACTGTCATCTGATAGCCGGGACTCAGAATAGCCTGCAATGCAGCCACAAAATAATTTTAAACAGCAGGCAGTGCGGGAGAGGCGGGGGGGGCGGCCCCCCCACCCCTCCACCGGCCAGCCCACCGGGAGAAGTCCCGGCCCCCCCGCCTGTCAGTCCGGGCCTGGATCCGGGCCCGGCCGCAGTGACAACCCAAATCGACACCGGCCCAGTGACGAGTAACCTCCAAAACCCTGTGGGCACTTCACAATGATGACCAAACAGAATATGTATTCCATAAATATATATTAATTAAAGGTTAAATTATCAATAGGACAGCATCTTAGCACTCTTAAATGAATGATGGCTATATATTAATGATTACTGCCTACTAGGAGCGAGCACAGTCTTAGGAGTCTCTTTCTTGTCTCTTCTGATAGGGAGTTTTTGATCCTCACCAACGATCTCTCCATATACTCCCTATCCACATTTTTAGCTGTATTTCTCTCCATTGGTGCTTATTTTTTCATTATTGTTATTTATACTGTGGTAATACATTTTATTCAATTTTATTGTATTAGTTGTTCCTTGGGTTTTTTCTTTTTTCCTTTATGGTTTATTTTTATGTTTTGGAAAATAGAAATTTTGGGGGTCTATATTGTATATTTAGGGTCTTTTCTTCATTTTAGGGGGTGATCTTTTGTAGCAGGGGATCACAAGTCCGAGGGCCTGTGCCAGTCAGTGATATTTACTATGATATCTCTTTCATCACCAGTGTAGCCCGCAGGGTGAATACAGCAGAGCCTGGCGATGGATCATATGTCATTGGAGCAAGTCCAGGTAGGGATGTCACATCTGCCCCTGATAAGGTGCATAGGATGCTCTGAAACAAGCTTACATAAACTTGTGTTATCTTTGCTTAATAGATTATCTAGAGTAAAGCTAGTCATATAAGTTCCTCTGGTAGACCGCTATCTATCCAGATTCCACCATATAGCTATCTCTCCCGAATCACCACAGCTAAGAATGTGTTTTCAATTATCAAATTGGAAAAAGACAATGAAGGAAGAAATTCTTATCTTCTCTAAAAAAAAAAACAGAGATTGCTGAAATTCCAAATGTTAAGAGTACTTTACACACTGCGACATCGCTAGCGATCTCGTTAGCGATGTGAAATTCTAGCTCGCAAGTGCGATCTTTAGAGATCGCACATGCGTTAAATGACCTATGTGCGATCTAGAATTTCACATCGCTAACGAGATCGCTAGCGATGTCGCAGTGTGTAAAGTACTCTTAAGGCTGGTTTCACATCAGCAGTATTCTACCGCACTGCCGGATCCGGCACAAATGCGGTACGTTCAATACAGTTCACAGGCATCGCAGCAAGCTGCGGTCACATGCTGTCACGTGCTCCGGTTCAGGGCTCTGGAGTCGGAGTCGGAGCTCATTTTGGTGAAAAATGCACCGACTCCGACTCCTAAAATACATAATAAATTGGGACAGTAGTGCAATGCAGAATGTGCTGAATATTTTTTTTCATAGGAATTTGGGAAAGTTATAAAATGTCCTATAAATGGCTGTTCTATTCCTGATCTAAGGCTACATTCACACACAGCGTTTTTGCCGCGTTTTTTGAGGATACGTTTGTCAGCTGCAAAAGCAGATCAGCTTTTTAAAAAACTGCATCACCTGAAAGGTTTTTGAGCTCATAGATAATGCTTTCAATAGCAAATGCAGATTAGAAAAAGGCCACACAAACTGACGGCTCATTCTTTGTGAGGATCCTCACAACACGCTGTGTCTGAATGTCCTATCTTGAAATCTATTGCCTTTGCTGGATGCCCAGAGTCACTGCATTTTACTGAACTATTTTGCCATCAATGTTCGATATGTCTGTAACAAGAAAGAAATTGTTAGCAAAACACTGGCAGTAAAAGATAGTAAAGCTCATCACACCAGCCAGTTTCTCCAGGCCTTAGTGGACAAAGTTTTGCAAGATTACGAACTCATAAGAGAACAGGTTTTTGCTATTGTAACGGACAATGCTTCAAACTTGATAAGTACAATTAAACTGATGAATGAGAGTAATGAACAATAGCTAGAAGAAAATATAAGATTCAGTATGTGTGAGATGGAGCCACAGTCCTGTTCATGTAACTGAGGAACAAACAGATATTACAACAGAAGAACAGCAAAATGATACTTTAGGATTAGATGATCTTGTTGAAGCTGCTTCAAAACACTTTCATATTCATCACATGTGCTGTGTTGTGCACACGCTGCAGCTGGCAATAAGAAATAGTCTGCAAGAGGGACCCCGGTTTCACACATCCGGCTTTTCGCCGGTTTGGCGGATGCGGCGCACTCCAGTACAGTGTATACAGTACAGTGGCAGCGCGACAAACGCCGGTGACATGCTGTCATGTGACCCGGAAGTTGCAGCGCTGCCACTGTACTGTATCGTAATGAACTGGCGTGCGCCGCATCCGCCAAACCGGCGAAAAGCCGGATGTGTGAAACTGGGCGGACATGCTGGAAATCTAATTGGAAAAGTGAGGAAGTTGGTTATTGCCGCCAGAACCCCTAAAATTGATTCCATCTTAAAGAGACGTGCTGGGAAAGGGGCAAATGTTGATCAAGCCATTCGGTGAGGCAGCACTTGTTTAATGACTGAGCGATTGCTTGAACTAAAATCGTTTCTTATAGATCTGGTGAACCCTCAAGTAACATTAAATGAAGACACAGGTGGCTGAATTGAAGGAATTTACCGTGACTAAAATATTACAAACTGAAGATTTAACTCCTGTCATTTTCATAAGGGAGTGGAAGAACTTGCTATTTTGCCTGTCCCAAAGAGAAGGTTTAATCGCAGATGGCATTTCTGCTTCAATGAAATGGAGAGAGACACAGCTATTGGAAAATAAAATTCTTCTGGCAGCTGTTTATGTGGACCCAAGTCATCATATACTGCTTGATGATCAACAGCTTACTAAAGGAAAAGAAGCTTTGAGTGAGTTATAAGCGGCTACAGGACTGCCAGGCGCAAGAGGACTTGGGGCCTGACAGTGCTACTGCTACCATATCTTCATCCTCATCAGATGAGGAGTTTAACGTTGACAAGTATTTGGATGGCATGAGCAGGCAAAGCATTGCCGCAAGGAAAAAGATTTCACTCCGTCTCCTATAGCAAGCAGATTCACCAGATTTCAGTAAAATTTTTCACTTGCTCTCAAAGAAATAGAAAAATTCAACCGTTCATCAAAACTGACTGTGCATGAGGCAATTCCTTTATACCCGGAAATTGTCAGAGATGTTGCCCATGTGGTTACGGCTTTGCCTCCAACCCAAGTTACTGTAGAGAGGTTGTTCTCCAGCCTTAAAATTATTAGGTCAGATTTGAGGTCATCTGCGAAGGAGGATCTGATGGAGGCAATTCTATTTCGTAGAACAAATTCATAGACTGCACAAATGTTATTTAGTATGTTTTTGTTGAAAACTGTTTTTTGCCACTTATATAACACTATGTAATACACTATGTAAGTGGCAAAAAACAGTTTTCAACAAAAACATACTAAATAATAACATTTAGTATAATGCTTATATTTAAGTGAAAAATTTACTGCAGTACAATGTGAACATCAGACATTTAATCATTTTTATGATACAATAATCAAGATATTTAGAAAGAACATAAAATATATTTATTGGAATACAACTTTAGAACACAAAAACCTAAAATTGTAAATATGTAATACAATATGTAATATATACAGTATATATATATATCTCTCTCTCTATATATATATATACACACATACATACACCACAAGATATATATGTAATCACTGTATATTACATAGTGTATTACATATTTACAATTTATTAGTTGTTTGTGTTCTAAAGTTGTATTCCAATAAATATATTTTATGTTCTATCCAAATATCTTGATTATTGTATCATAAAAATTATTAAATGTCTGCTGTTCACATACACATGTTCATGTATTACAATAGATTTTTCACTTAACTATAAGCAATATATGTAGGAGTTGGAGTCAGAGTCGTGGAGTCGGAGTCGGAGTCGGTGCAAGGGAAATTGAAGAGTCGGAGTCGAAGGTTTGGCTTACCGACTCCACAGCCCTGCTCCGGTCACATGACCGCATGTGACCGGAGCTTGCCGCGATGCCTGTGAACTGTATTGAACTGTACTGCATTTGTGCCGGATCCGGCAGTGTGGCAGAATACCGCTGATGTGAAACCAGCCTTAGGGGAATCAGAAGGCCACCATACACATCAAATGGTTGAAATTGGCAAATTCAGCTACCCTTAAAGGGAACCAACCAACAGGAATTTCAGATATATAGTAAAGCCAGTGCTATACTGGCACCAGGCTGCTGAATGTAAGAATACCTTTTGCTCTGAGATTGGATGTTTTATTTCAGAAATATGTGCAAGTAAAATTCCAGCAATACACTATTTGATTGACAGGTGCAACAGAAAGGAAATATGTGGGTCGGGTCTTGCCATCTATTCCCATCCCTGTCTGCCTGCTTGGCCTTGCCCCCACTGTTGCTGTCAAAGACATTAATTCTGGTGCAGGCAGAAAGACGGGGTAGGAGTAGATAGCAAGACCTGATGCTATATATCCTGTTGCATCTGTCAATCTATCTGTCAATCTGTCTATCTACTCCTACCCCATCTTTCTGCCTGCACCAGAATTAATGTCTGTGACAGCAACAGTGGGGGCAAGGCCAAACAGGCAGACAGGGGCGGGAATAGATAGCAAGACCCGACCCACATATTCTCTTCCTGTTGCACCTGTCAATCAACTAGCAGTGTATTGCTGGAACTTCACTTGCACATAATTCTTAAATAAAACATCCAATCTCAGAACAAAAGGTATGGTTACATTCAGCATCCTAGCACCATGACAGCCAATGCATTGTTTGGGTGACATCCATCTAATGTGTATGGTCAACTTAAGCCCCCTTACTCATGAGACAAATGTTGGTAGAACCAGCCGATATTGACAGGTTTGGCCAACAGTCAAATGTGTATGGGGTCCCCTGACTGTACCCCAATTTAATGATGTTGGAGGACATGTCTGATTTCAGAATGCCCCTTCTTATGTTCTCAGAGATAAGACGCCACAAAAGAAGTTTGGCAGCAGCTCCCTTATAGAGAACATGGGAGCGCTTGGTCAGCTTAGAGCTCCTGTGTAAGATGGGGGAGATAGTTGCTGGCCAAATCATTGTTCGGCCATCAGCTATCTAATGTGTGTGGGGGCTTTAGCCGGGGCCACACGGGGCATTAGTGCGATCCTTGCATGACACTCGGCTCTCGCTGGCAGCACAGCAGGAACTGAGTGTCATGCTAGTATCCCAGCGACTGAGGTCCGACTGTGCGAGCGGACCTCAGCTGCGGGGGATGGGCTGGCACTGAGGAGGGACGGGCCAGCGCTGAGGAGGGGCGGACCGGCACGCAGGAGAGGAGGGAGAGATTTCTCTCCCTCTCTTCTCCGTAGCCGGCTATTGCGATTCTCGCACTGCACTCGTGAAACACGGGTGTACCGCGTGTGCAGTGCGATTTTTCTCTCGCCCCATTCACTTGAATTGGTGCGAGAGAAAAGAGTCTCGCATTACAATCACAGCATGCTGCAATTGTTTTCTTGGTCCGATTAGGGCTTACACACAGACTTACTACCCTTAGGGGTACTTCACACACAGCGAGATCGCTACTGAGATCGCTGCTGAGTCACGTTTTTTGTGACCTCATTAGCGATCTCGCTGTGTGTGACACTGAGCAGCGATCTGGCCACTGCTGTGAGATCGCTGCTCGTTACACACAGCCCTGGTTCGTTTTTTTATGGTTGCTCTCCCGCTGATAAGCACACATCGCTGTGTGTGACAGCTAGAGAGCAACAATCCTGAATGTGAAGGGGGCAGGAGCCAGCGTCTGACAGCCTGCGGTAAGCTGTAACCAAGGTAAACATCGGGTAACCAAGGTGGTTACCCGATATTTACCTTCGTTACCAGCCTCCGCAGCTCTCACGCTGCCAGTGCCGGCTCCTGCTCCCTGCACACGCTAAGCTAAGCGGTGTGCGCTGGTAACTAAGGTACACATCGGGTAACCAAAACCCGATGTTTACCTTAGTTACCAGTGTCCGCAGCTTCCAGACGCCGGCTCCGTGCAAGCGCGTCGCTTGCACGTCACTGCTGGCTGGGGGCTGGTCACTGGTCGCTGGTGAGATCTGCCTGTTTGACAGCTCACCAGCGACCATGCAGTGACGCACCAGCGATCCTGACCAGGTCAGATCGCTGGTGGGATCGCTGCTGCGTCGCTAAAGTGTGACGGTACCCTTAGTGTAAGTGTGATCTTATTTTATTTCTTTTGTTACAGAAATCATAATGATTCTGGTAGAGAAAAGTAATAATTGATATGGGGAGCTCAGCAGCCATAAAACCATCAAACATGTAAAGAATACATTCATACAATCAGTTTAACTCCAGCTCACAGATATAGAGGCACAGTGAAATGTAAAACATTCAGTTTTTCCTTTATTTCGGCAATGGTTTCCTTTTAAGGGGTAAAATGAATCAACATGACAAGATCTGTGCCAAGTTATAAAAAGAGATGTAATAGCATTGACTTAAGATGGAAATCATGATTCAATATATCATTTATTTCAGTATTAAGAGTCATTAAAACTCTTTCAAAATGGAATGAGAAAAAAGACAGAGAAAAAAGGGAAAGCTGGAACTAGGCCAATTTTCTAAAGATGAAATAAAGTAATTTTACTAATGTCTGAACAAAACTTAAATGTATCTTTTTTTCAAAATGGAAAGTATATTCTAATGTCTGGTCTGAAAGCTTCCTTCATGTGAACTGATGCAGAGAGCTTTTGTTCGTTGCAGAGAGGTCCACAGTCCGGCCCAGGTGGACGACCAAATTTCGGTCTCAAAACAACAAATCGTGATCTCTGGACTAAAGGGTACTTTACATGCTGCGATATCGGTACCGATATCGCTAGCAAGCGTACCCGCCCCCGTCGGTTGTGTGACACGAGCAAATCACTGCCCGTGGCGCACAACATCGCTAGGCCCCGTCACACGGACTTACCTTCCCTGCGACGTCACTCTAGCCAGCAAACCGCCTCCTTTCTAAGGGAGCGGTTCGTGCGGCGTCACAGCGATATCACACGGCAGTCGTCCAACAGCAGAGGAGGGGCGGAGATGAGCGGCCGGAGCATGCCGCCCACCTCCTTCCTTCCTCATTGCCGGTGGACGCAGGTAAAGAGATGTTCTTCGTTCCTGCGGTGTCACACATAGCGATGCGTGATGCCACAGGAACGACGAACAACATCGTACCTGCAGCAGCAACGATATTAACCCTTTCACGACCGGCCGATTTTTCGCTTTCCGTTTTTTTTTTTCGCCATTCTTTTTCTGAGAGACGTAACTTTTTTATTTTTCAGTCAATATGGTCATGTGAGGGCTCATTTTTTGCGGAACGAGCTGTACTTTTAAATGAAACCATCAGTTTTACCATATTGTGTACTAGAAAATGGCAAAAAAATTCCAAATGCTGAAAAATTGCAAAAAAAGTGCGATAGCACTATGGTTTTTGAGATATTTTATTCACTGTGTTCACTATATGGTAAAACTGATGTGTGGGTGTGATGCCTCAGGTCAGTGCGAGTTCGTAGACACCAAACATGTATAGGTTTACTTTTATATAAGGGGTTAAAAAAAATCGGAAGTTTGTCCGAAAAAAGTGGCGCACGTTTTACGCCATATTCCGTGACCCGTAGCGTTCTCATTTTTCGGGATCTTAGGCTCAATGACGGCTTATTTTTTGCGTCTCGAGCTGACGTTTTTAACGGTACCATTTTTGCGCAGATGCTACGTTTTGATCGCCTCTTATTGCATTTTGCGCAAAAGTTGTGGCGACAAAAAAAACGTCGTTTTGGCGTTTGGAATTTTTTTGCCGCTACGCCGTTTACTGATCAGATTAATTGATTTTATATTTTGATAGATCGGGCGTTTCTGAACGCGGCGATACCAAATGTGTGTATATTTTTTATTTTTTTAACCCTTTAATTTTCAATGGGGCGAATGGGGGGTGATTTGAACTTTTAGGTTTTTTTTGTTTTTTTTTAATTTTTTAAAACTTATTTTTTTACTTTTTTTTTTTATTTTACTAGTCCCCCTAGGGGGCTATTGCGATCAGCATTCCGATCGCTCTGCAGTATCTGCTGATCACAGCTGGAAGGCTGTAAACAGCAGATACGCTGTCTTTCTCTTTTGCTGTGCCCCGGGCACAGCGAAAGTGAAACCAATTCATGTGTAGTACAGGAGTCATCACATGACCCTGTACTACCATGACAACTATCGGGAGTCACGTGATCGCGTCACGTGACTTCCGGTTTCGGCGGTAAGTAAAACTTTACCGCGATTGCGCTTATAATGGCGCTGTCATGTATTGACAGCGCCATATAAGGGGTTAATCGGCACGAGCAGATAACGATTCTGCTCGTGCCTAGCAGGCACACATCTCAGCTGTGAAAATCAGCTGAGATGTGTGCCGATCGCGGCATGCTGCCGCCGGAGGACCGCGGGCAGTAAGATTATGTCATTTAGGACGTAATTTTACGGCCCGCGGTCGTTAAGGGGTTAAGGAAATGAACGACGTTTCAACGAGCAACGTTTTTTCATGTTTTTGCGCTCGTTGATCGTCACTCCTTGGTGTCACACGCTGCGATGCCGCTAATGGTGCCGGATGTGCGTCACTAACGACGTGACCCCGACGATATATCGTTAGCGATGTCACAGCGTGTAAAGCACCCTTAAGAGTAGGTCATTCCGACCATTGGACGTCATATAAAAGACTGTGAAATGCTGCCATGTGAATCCAGCATTTTAGAGTCTCAAATGGTAATGGTGCTTAACCAGCAGCTTGCAGGCCGAATGGAGGCCAACAACATCTCCTATCTGTAATGAGTTTTTGCCACATTTCTCATGTATAGTTTCTGGCATTTCGGTAGAATAACCCATAGCAGAAACATTATGTCCTCCACATACAAGAGTTTGTAAAAAATGTCACAAAACCTTTTTGTCTGATTTAAACAGTATCTTAAAAGGAATCTGTCAGCAGGTTTTTGCTATGTAAGCTGAGGACAGCATGCTGTACGAGTTATAAAAAAAAAGCAACTGTGCTTCTCTTATCAGTGCAATTTTTTACATAACCTAAAAAGTTTTACTACCCTGTGATTACCATTACAGGACTGGCACAGCAGTCCAACACGCCCCGTGCTGTGATTGACACCTCACAGTCAATGCACAATCTCTTTAGAAAGCCTGGTGTAGTCGGGGACAGATCTACTGTGTTCCTGAATCTAAATTCTTTGATTGTTTCAGAAGGCTGCAGCCAGAAATTTATGTGATACACCGTTGGATTCAGAATCTCCTTCACTACAATATGTTGCTATCAGGTGAGGTAGCAAAAGCCTGCTGACAGAGTCCCTTCAAATTTAGACAGCCTTTTTGCTTCTCTTAGCTTTCTGTTAGTTTTTTTTTCTGCAAAGGAGTTTCTTTTTGCGTCATGAATTTCATGCATTGACGGATAATGGTTTTATCCCAATACATATTCACTGTCATTGGTTTCCGAATTTGTTAGGAGCCAAAATTTTCAACTTCCACAACCATGGCCCCCCAATCTGAGGCTCAAGAGCCACATTTGACTTGTAGGCCCATGATGTGTGGCTTGTGGTTGTCAGACAGCTTTATTCTTAAAGGGAACCAATCCTCAGGATTTTCGTATATAACCTAAAGCCAGTGCTATACTGGCACTATCAGGCTGATTCTATCCACACCTGTAGTGGTCAGCTCGGATGTATAGGTTTTGAACCCCAAGAAAGTAAAGTTTATAAAATAGTCAGCTTTTTTTTGTGACATCAGCTGAGGATCAGATAATAACGTGGGGGAATTCAGAGTTATCCCCTCCCCCTGTTATAATTAGCATAAGTATTATACAAACGATTCACCTTGTCCCTTGCAGGACCTGTGTGAGGGCATACCCATGTGACCAGAAGGGGCAGGGCCTCATGAAACAGAAAAATGTTGCTTTGTGGTATCAGCTCTGTTTGCTGAGGGCCCGCCCCTTCTGCTCTGCCGATTTTATAAACTTTACTTTCTTGAGTTTCAAAACCTGAAAAAACATCTGAGCTGACCATTACAGGTATGTATAGAATCAGCCTGATAGTGCCAGTATAGCACTGGCTTTAGCTTATATACGAAAATCCTGGTGATTTGTTCCCTTTAAGTATCAGGTTTAGCAAACAGCTATGAAGAGCAGATCCCCAGAAGGTGACTTTTGTGAGTAGCCCTGCAAAGGACAGCAGATGTAGATTCTCACATACCGGGTCTGGGGGTAATAGGATCATACTGCTTAAAGCTGGATGCAATAGTATGGTGGGAATAAATTTGATAAAAGGTGGGAACCCCTAGATGTAAGAACACTCCCTAAAAGGGAGGAGAGCATGTGGTCCCAATCTGATTTCTGCAAGGAAGCTTAGGATGTTATTAAACCAGTACTGGGGGGTCTTAGTGTCACTAGATGGGGGGTTGAAAGTTGCATATCACTACTCGTGGGGCTCTGGCTGTGGTTGTGACCATCTCTAATAGTTGAATGTGGCTCTTCAAGTAAGAAAGATTGGGGACCACTTGTCTAGAAGATATTAGGAATTACTCACAGCAAGTTGGGCTGCAGTGTGTACATCGCCCTGGCCAAAAACTGATGCTCTAGCAGGATACAGCTAAACCCCCACTAAGTGGAGACATCACAGGTGCAGGAGAAGCACATCACACACACACCTTCATGGAATGGAGGGGAGGTGACTGCTAGATGATAAAACTGCACACAAGTGGCTTGCATAGAGCGCTGTTCACATGCAGATGACACAGTCACAAACCCGCAGCCTATTAGGTAACGCCCTTCTATTAGATCAGGCGGGCTGCCAAGCCGTACTCCACTGTATATCATGCACGGACAGACACTCTACAATGCAAGGCCCAACAGAAAGGGGCCTGGCTGTATCCTGTACAAACAAAAAAATATGAGGTTTTTGTTGGTATTTATGGCCATAAAACGTAAGCCTACACCCTCGTCAAGGGACCTCATGTCTGTAGGTCCCTACACTAAATATAAAAAAAGCAACAATAAGAGGATAATGTCCTCCAAAAATCAAGTATTACTCACAGCAAGTTGGGCTGCAGTGTGTACATCGCCCTGGCCAAAAACTGATGCTCTAGCAGGATACAGCTAAACCCCCACTAAGTGGAGACATCAATCTGATTTCTGCAAGGAAGCTTAGGATGTTATTAAACCAGTACTGGGGGGTCTTAGTGTCACTAGATGGGGGGTTGAAAGTTGCATATCACTACTCGTGGGGCTCTGGCTGTGGTTGTGACCATCTCTAATAGTTGAATGTGGCTCTTCAAGTAAGAAAGATTGGGGACCACTTGTCTAGAAGATATTAGGAAGTAGATTGAACCCTTCTTGGTTTTAGACCTGTATACCTTGGTTTACTTCACTGGGAATTTTATTTGCATTGTCCAGTCCATAATTTAGATGTGTTCATTATCTTGTATGTTTTACTTAGACTTTAACGGCTTTGTTAGAGTATTAGACATATAAAATGGCGTTAGTTTCCAGCAGAGGAAGACGTTTATAGAGGAACCACACGCTGTTCACATTGCTGATATTTACTTCCAGCTCAGCTGGATGACCACATCCACTGTGAATGAGCGGGGGAAGTTACACAGGGCTATCCTTCCCTGAAATAGTATATGAAGGACGAGGCAGGGCTGCTGTCTGTTTAATATCCGTCTCTTATCACCTTACTATGTTCCATGCTCAGCAGACAGGCCGATAAATTCCAGGCACGCTGCATGCAGCTCAAGTACAAAGCTGACACAGGATGTGCACCCAGAGGTTGTCTCGCTACACCGGCCGCAGAGGAGAAAATCGCAATATTATAGGCAAGGAAAGCGAAGTTCACAATTGTGATGAGACGTGAAAATGTAGTGGAAAGCTGAATGAGATATTAATAACTTATACGTAGTGAAACCAATATTAATAAACACCCCAAATATTAACACGTAGTGATCAACCAAGACCTAATGTGATAGGGAAAAACTAGTGATGAGCGTGCACTAAGATGCTCGAGTGCTCAGTACTCAAAATAAGCAGGTTGGATGCTCAGACGGGCTTGACTCGATTATCGAGTATAATGGAAGTCAATAAGAAACTCAAGCATTTTTCCGGAAAAGTCTTCTTGAAAAATGCTTGCGTTTCCCATTGACTTCCATTATACTCGGTAATCGAGTCAAGCCCATCTGGGCATCCGACCTGCTCGTTTTGAGTACCGAGCACTCGAGCATCTTAGTGCACACTCATCACTAGGTAAAAAATATTCATGACTGACTTATTAATAAAGCAGGAAAAAACACAGGCTTTCTAATAATTATGCAGGTAAAGCATGTGAGGCTGTGACTGATGCTACAACCTATGACTGGAGCAGATGCAGTCTACAATGTTTGTAGTGTTCGCTGCTGCGCCAAGCTACAAGTGCATCTCAATGAATTAGAATATCATCAAAAGGTTACTATATTTCAGCAATTCAATACAAAAAAGGAAACGCATATATTATATAGAGTCATTACACACAGAGTGATCTATTTAAAGTGTTTCTCTCTGTTAATGTTAATGGTTATTGCTTACAGCCAATGAAAACCCAAAAGTCATTATCTCAAAATAGTAGAATAATTACCAGAAAACACCTGCAAAGGCTTCCGAAGAGTTTAAAGTGGTCCCTTAGTCTGGGTCAGTAGGTTACACAATTATGGGGAAGACTGTTGACTTGACAGATGTCCAGAAGGCAGTGATTGACACACTCCACAAGGAGGGTAAGCCACAAACGTTCATTGCTAAAGAAGCTGGCTATTCACAGAGTGCTGTATCCAAGTCTATTAATGGAAAGTTTAGTGGAAGGAAAACGTGTGGTAGAAAAAGGTGCATAAGCAACCGGGATAACTGCAGCCTTGATAGGATTGTTAAGAAAAGTCCATTAAAAAATTTTGGGGAGATTCACAAGGAGTGGACTGCTGCTGGAGTCAGTGCTTCAAGAGCCACCACACACAGACGTATCCAGGACATGGGCTACAACTGTCGCATTCCTTGTGTCAAGCCACTCATGACCAATAGACAATGCCAGAAGCGTCTTACCTGAGCCAAGGAGAAAAAGAACTGGACTGTTGCTCAGGGGTCCAAGGTGTTGTTTCCAGATGAAAGTAAATTTTGCATTATATTTGGAAATGGCGGTCCCAGAGTCTGCAGGAAGAGTGGAGAGGCCACAATCCAAGCTGCTTGAGGTCTAGTGTGAAGTTTCCACAATCAGTGATGGTTTGCGAAGCCATGTCATCTGCTGCTGTAGCTCCACTGTGTTTTATCAACACCAAAGTCAGCGCAGCCGTCTACCAGGAATTTTTACTTCATGCTTCCCTCTGCCGACAGGTTTTTTGGAGATGGAAATTTCATTTTCCAGCAGGACATGGCACCTGTCCACACTGCCAAAAGTACCAATAACTGGTTTAATAACTACAGTATCACTGTGCTTGATTGGCCAGCAAACTCACCTGACCTAAACCTTATTGAGAATCTATGGGGTATTGTCAGGAGAAAGATGAGAGACCCAACAATGCAGATGACCTGAAGGCTGCTAGCAAAGCAACCTGGGCTTCCATAACACCTCAGCAGTGCCACAGGCTGATCGTCATTGATGCAGTAATTCATGCAAAAGGAGCCCCGACCAAGTATTGAGGCATTTACTGTACAGACTTTTCAGTAAGCGCCAACATTTCTAAGCTTAATATAATTTTATCAATTGGTCTTATATAATATTCTAATTTTCAGACATAATGACTTTTGGGTTTTCATTGGCTGTAAGCCATAATCATCAACAGAAATAAACACTTGATATAGATCCCTCTGTGTGTAATGACTCTATATAATATATAGAAATAGATCCCTCTGTGTGTAATGAGTCTATGTAATATACAGTTAGGTCCAGAAATATTTGGACAGTGACACAAGTTTTGTTATTTTAGCTGTTTACAAAAACATGTTCAGGAATACAATTATATACATAATATGGGCTGAAAGTGCACACTCCCAGCTGCAATATGAGAGTTTTCACATCCAAATTGGAGAAAGGGTTTAGGAATCATAGCTCTGTAATGCATACCCTCCTCTTTTTCAAGGGACCAAAAGTAATTGGACAAGGGACTCTAAGGGCTGCAATTAACTCTGAAGGCGTCTCCCTCGTTAACCTGTAATCAATGAAGTAGTTAAAAGGTCTGGGGTTGATTACAGGTGTGTGGTTTTGCATTTGGAAGCTGTTGCTGTGACCAGACAACATGCGGTCTAAGGAACTCTCAATTGAGGTGAAGCAGAACATCCTGAGGCTGAAAAAAAAGAAAAAATCCATCAGAGAGATAGCAGACATGCTTGGAGTAGCAAAATCAACAGTCGGGTACATTCTGAGAAAAAAGGAATTGACTGGTGAGCTTGGGAACTCAAAAAGGCCTGGGCGTCCACGGATGACAACAGTGGTGGATGATCGTCGAATACTTTCTTTGGTGAAGAAGAACCCGTTCACAACATCAACTGAAGTCCAGAACAGTCTCAGTGAAGTAGGTGTATCTGTCTCTAAGTCAACAGTAAAGAGAAGACTCCATGAAAGTAAATACAAAGGGTTCACATCTAGATGCAAACCATTCATCAATTCCAAAAATAGACAGGCCAGAGTTAAATTTGCTGAAAAACACCTCATGAAGCCAGCTCAGTTCTGGAAAAGTATTCTATGGACAGATGAGACAAAGATCAACCTGTACCAGAATGATGGGAAGAAAAAAGTTTGGAGAAGAAAGGGAACGGCACATGATCCAAGGCACACCACATCCTCTGTAAAACATGGTGGAGGCAACGTGATGGCATGGGCATGCATGGCTTTCAATGGCACTGGGTCACTTGTGTTTATTGATGACATAACAGCAGACAAGAGTAGCCGGATGAATTCTGAAGTGTACCGGGATATACTTTCAGCCCAGATTCAGCCAAATGCCGCAAAGTTGATCGGACGGCGCTTCATAGTACAGATGGACAATGACTCCAAGCATACAGCCAAAGCTACCCAGGAGTTCATGAGTGCAAAAAAGTGGAACATTCTGCAATGGCCAAGTCAATCACCAGATCTTAACCCAATTGAGCATGCATTTCACTTGCTCAAATCCAGACTTAAGACGGAAAGACCCACAAACAAGCAAGACCTGAAGGCTGCGGCTGTAAAGGCCTGGCAAAGCATTAAGAAGGAGGAAACCCAGCGTTTGGTGATGTCCATGGGTTCCAGACTTAAGGCAGTGATTGCCTCCAAAGGATTCGCAACAAAATATTGAAAATAAAAATATTTTGTTTGGGTTTGGTTTATTTGTCCAATTACTTTTGACCTCCTAAAATGTGGAGTGTTTGTAAAGAAATGTGTACAATTCCTACAATTTCTATCAGATATTTTTGTTCAAACCTTCAAATTAAACGTTACAATCTGCACTTGAATTCTGTTGTAGAGGTTTCATTTCAAATCCAATGTGGTGGCATGCAGAGCCCAACTCGTGAAAATTGTGTCACTGTCCAAATATTTCTGGACCTAACTGTATGCATTTCTCTTTTTGTATTGAATTACTGAAATAAATTAACTTTCTGATGATATTCTAATTTATTGAGATGCCCCTGTAAATAAGAAGCAAATCGTTCTTTAATTTGCTTGGTGGGTGTCAGACAAGACTTGTTTGCACACTGATACTCAATCCTACAGGCCGGTTAGGCCGGTTTCACACATCCGGCTTTTCGCCGGTTTGCCGGATCCGGCACTCTCCCATACAGTGAATACAGTACAGTGACAGCACAACAAGCGCCGGTCACATGCTGTCATGTGACCGGCGCATGTGACCCGGAAGTTACAGCGCTGTCACTGTACTGTATTGTCTGTACGGGAGAGCGCCGGATCCGGTAAACCGGCGAAAAGCCGGATGTGTGAAACCGGCCTAAGCTGATAATCTGGTATGAGCATACTTTAGAAGACTAGTTTGCGAGTTATCACCTTTGTGTAAACAGTCTGGCAATTATCCAACAAAGAAGCAAAACGCTCTTTTCTTGGATGGCTAAGGCTATGTGCGCACGCTGCGTTTTTTTGACGCTGTGTTTTTGTGCGTTTTTGGCTGCTAAAAATGCGCAAAAACACACCCGCGGCAAAAAAAACGCGGTAAAAACGCATGCGTTTTTGCCACGATTTGGTGCGTTTTTGGCTGCATTTTTCTCCGTTTTCCCAATGCATTGCATGGGGGGGAAACGCAGAAAAACGCAGGAAGGAATTGACATGTCCATTTTTTTTTTTTTAAGCTCAAAAACGCAGCTTAAAAAAAGTTGTGTGCGGAGTCGGACAGCAAAAATGAAAACTCATAGACTTTGCTGGGGAAGCAGTGTCATGCAGTTTTGAGGCCAAAAACACACCCAAAAAACGCACCAAAACGCCGCGAAAAACTCACTGTGTGAGCTTACCCTAAGGCTGCTTTCACACATCCGGTTTTTGCTGAGCGGCCCAATCCGGCTAAGAAACCTATGCAACGGATGCGGCGAAAAAACTGCATCCTTTGCATAAATTTTTACATGCGGCCGGTCCAGTTTTTGACGGTTGCGGCTGGATACTGAGCATGCTCAGTTCAAAAAACCGCATGCGGCGGCCTGATGCAGTTTTTTCGCCGCCCAAAAAAAACGTGCCAGGCAACGTTCCATCCAGCTGCCGCACGGGCTAAATATGCTGCATCCGGCAAAAAACAGACGCAACGCAAGGCCATGTGGCACAATCCGGCGCTAATGCAAGTCTATGCGTAAAAAACGTAACCGGCGGCAAAAAAAACGGTTGCGCTTTTTCTGCAAAGCGCCGTATTGTGGCGCTCAGCAAAAATCGGATGTGTGAAAGCAGCCTTAATTGCTCATTCCAGTAAATTTTGAAAAACACAAGGAAACAGCACTTCATCAATTTAGTGATATTCTTCATCATTTCATAAGTATATCAGTCACACGTGAAGGTGAACTCCTGCTGGATATACCGGTGCCTCAGCTAGTGTCTTGTCTGTGTATGTGCAGCCGCTATTCCTAAATTTATATATTTATCTTTTTTATATAGCGCCATTGATTCCACAGTTCCCCCTGTGTTTGCGTGGGTTTCCTCCGGGTACTCCTGTTTCCTCCCACACTCCAAAGACATACTGATAGGGAATATAGATTGTGAGCCCCAATGGGGACAGCGATGATGATGTCTGTAAAGCGATGGTGCTATACGAGGCAGTAAAATAAATATTCCTACAGAAGCATTTCCTTTATCATAACAAATAGAATTGAATTAGATCTGTTGGATCATTGTTGCCTCATGTACTGAGTAACTTTGTGACGTACCATCTTTTTGTTTTTTTCCATTTTTACTGATATATTTGGATTTTGCAAGGTGCTTTGGAGCGACTTACTTAACCAGATAAGTCATTGTTGATTCTTCATTGTCTGAATTATTCATAGCGGCTCTGAAATCAGGGTTCTGAGCAGCACATTGTACTGTGTAAACAAAAGACAGGCTGCCGATGGCGATGATTTTCAATGCACATGAAACGATTGTATTAAAGGGATCGTACACTACTCAGACATCCTCTTCTTACTCACCATGTTTGTCTCACCTCCGATGCGGTTCCAGCGGTGCCGGCACTCATTCTCCCAGGGCTCACATCACATTGTTACATCACGCGAGCTCTGCAATCAATCAGCGCCGGCTTCACTGTCCCCTCCTTCAGACAAATCGAACATTGAAAAGAAGTGAGCGGCCAACCACAGCTCTGACTTCATGATGATATTTGATTTGTTCGAAGGAGGGGAAAGTGAAGCTTATCCTGATTACGCGCAGGGCTCGTGTGATGTAACAATGTCATGTGAGCCCCATGAGAATGAATATCGACACCACTGGAACGGCACTGGCACTGGAGATAAGTATAAGCATTGTTAATTTAACGGGGGCAAACATGGTGATTGAGAAGGGGTTACCCGAGTAGTGGACAGCCCCTTTAACAATTGTTCTGAGCGTATACAAATCTGATTGGCCTTTCTAAACGACCAGCAATTGGCTTGTACATGTCTGAGCAATGGTTTTTGAGAAGCCACAGTTGGCTGATCTATATGGACCCTTATCAGTTTTAGAAAATTTGAAACAGTAGAAAATGTCAAGCCAAAGAGGCCGAACCATTGTCACTTAGGTGTCACTGTACATTTTTTCCTATGGTCATCATGCAGTTTTAAGTTTTGTTATATAACTAGTGAACGCTGTTAGAACTAACTGATGTATTATATACATGAAAACATGGAAGAAGAGCCCTCCATACCAGAGCCGGCACTATTGTGTAACAGTGTATGGGTGAGGTGCCACTGTAGGGACTAAAAGAGATCCTGTGATGGGAGACGGCAATTCTAATTGTGGATTTACCTTTGTAGATTAGCGGCAGGTTATGATGAAGTGGTGGACCAGAGATGGGTTACGTAATGCATCTGTCAGAGTAGAGTGTTCTCTAGTAATTTTTTAAGATATCCTATTTACTCACCAACAATATTATAGCTGTCTTTTGTTTCTCCCCAGTTCTGTTGCTTGTGTACATTTTTAGCCCATTATAATGGCTGATTGTGTCATGTGATCTAGTCTGATCACCACCACCACCACAACCACCGATACAACAACCACCACCACCACAACCACCACAACCACCACCACAATAACCACCACCACCACAACCACCACCACCTGTCCAACAACCACCACCATAACCACCACAACAACCACCACCAACAAAACAACCACCACCACAACCACCACAACAACCACCATCACCACAACAACAACCACCACCACCACCACCACAACCACCACTACCACAACAACCACCACCACAACCACCACCACCACAACCACCACAACAACCACAACCACCACCATCACAACCAGCACTATGTGGACAGGAAGTCAGTCTGTGAATTACAAAAAGTCATCCCCGTTCAAATTCTTCCAGGCAAATCATTGACTCAATTGCTTCAAACCCCATTATGCTCTCCTTGTTCTTCTGTACGTCCCTATGCAGATAAAGATATCACTTCTACTTTACATTAGAACGCAGTGATATAGTAGGATACAATGATTAGCTGCAGAGTTACAAAACTCCCCTGACTCACCCTATCTGTCCATAGCTCTAGGAGCTTTATGTAGAATCTACAGCATATTTCTCTAAGTTATTAGACAAACAAAATCCATCTGGTCCATCTTATAGATTTACAGGATCATGGGAAGCATAATGAATCCTACATTACATGACACAATTATATATATATAACACCTCCACATAAACATGTGATAATCAAAACAAAAAAGATTGGAGTTTGAGCATAAAAGTACAAATGTTATTGAACAAAAGTAATAAAAATAGTGATAAGACAGTGAATGTAATAATTACACTTATAATAGTAGCAGTACCCAAATGGCCACATATAATAACAGCATAGATGGAACAATGTCAGCACTATGACTAAATGAGATCTAATAAATCATGCAGTCATCACAGACAGTTGCTGAGTAATTGTCCCACAAGGTGCATTAGGTCAATAAATATATAGTAAATTACCTGAGATAGGGGTACATATGGAGACTGCCCCAAAAGACACTGCAACGCACCTCTCGATTGTTAAATTACATGTTTTCTCAAGAGGAATGCTGTAACTGTAATTATTACATTCACTGTCTTTTAATACTTTTTTCAATAAAATATGTACTTCTATGTTTAGATACTCCACTCTTTTCTCCTTTAATTAGCACATTTTCCTCCAAGTTGCAGCTTCACCCAGCGAAGAGTTGACAGTGAGAGACTTATTACCAGCAGGAGACAGGTGATGTCTATGATTCCTAGGAGACAATGACACTGCAGTATGCATCAGGGGACAGCAACTGTTTCAATGATTTATCATTGGCTGCTATTAGGAGAAATGTGATGAAAAGGCAGAAGCATCATAGGAAATGTAGTCTCATTTAGGGAACCATATCAGAGGAAAGGAAAAAAAACAATATGGCAGACAACTCAGAAATTACACATCAACTAAAACATCTACAGTGGGAAAAAAAAGTATTTAGTCAGCCACCAATTGTGCAAGTTCTCCCACTTACAGATGAGGCCTGTAATTCACATCATAGGTAGAACACAACTGTGAGAGACAAAATGAGAAAACAAATCCAGAAAATCACCTTGTCTGATTTGGCAAGAATTTTTTTTGCAAATTATGGTGGGAAATAAGTATTTGGTCAATAACAAAAGTTCATGTCAATATTTTGTTATATATCCTTTGTTGGCAATGACAGAAGTCAAACATTTTCTTTGAGTCTTCACAAGGTTGGCACACACTGTTGGTGGTATGTTGGCCCATTCCTCCATGCAGATCCCGTCTAGAGCAGTGATGTTTTGGGCCTGCCGCTGGGCAACACACTTTCAACTCCCTCCAAACGTTTTCTATGGGGTTGAGATCTGGAGACTGTCTAGGCCACTCCAGGACCTTCATATGCTTCTTACGAAGCCACTCCTTTGTTGCCTTGGTGGTGTGCTTTGGATCATTGTCTTGCTGAAAGACCAAGCCACGTTTCATCTTCAATGCCCTTGCTGATGGAAGGAGGTTTGCACTCAAAATCTCACGATACATGGCCCCAATCATTCTTTCATGTGCACGGATCATTCGTCCTGGTCCTTTTGCAGAGAAACAGCCCCAAAGCATGATGCTCCCACACCCATGCTTCATAGTAGATAAGTGGTTTTTGGATGCAACTCAGCACTCTGTCTCCTCCAAACACGACGAGTTGTGTTTCTTCCAAACAGTTCTACTTTGGTTTCATCAGACCATATGACATTCTCCCAATATGTAGTGTGTTACTGATGTTAGCCTTTGTTACGGTGGTCCCAGCTCCATGCAGGTTATTTACTAGGTCCCCCCGTGTGGTTCTGGTATTTTTGCTCACCGTTCTTGTGATCATTTTGATCCCACAGGGTGAGATCTTGTGTGGAGCCCCAGATCGAGAGAGATTATCAGTGGTCTTGAATGTCTTCCATTTTCTTATTATTGCTCCCACAGTTGATTTCATCACACCAAGCTGCTTGCCTATTGCAGATTCAGTCTTCCCAGCCTATTGCAGGGCTAGAATTTTGTTTTTGGTGTCCTTTGACAGCTTTTTGGTCTTCACCCTAGTGGAGTTTGGAGTGTAACTGTTTAAGGTTGTGGACAGGTGTCTTTTATACTGATAACAAGTTCAAACAGGTGCCATTACTACAGGGAATGAGTGGAGCACAGAGGAGCCTCTTAAAGAAGTTACAGGTCTGTGAGAGCCAGAAATCTTGCATGTTATTAGATGACTAAATACTTATTTTCCACCATAATTTTCAAAAATAATCTTGCCAAATCAGACAAGGTGATTTTCTGGCTTCGTTTTCTCATTTTGTCTCTCATAGTTGTGGTCTACCTATGACGTCAATTACAGGCCTCTCTCATCTTTTTAAGTGAGAGAACTTGCACAATTGCTGGCTGACTAAATACTTTTTTCCCCACTGTACACAAAAAATACACAAAAGGCACTAATATATTTTTGAAGAGGTTATCCACTACTTTTACATTGATGGCCTATCCTTCGGAACATGCCGCCCACCTCCTTCGTTCCTCATTGCCGGCGGCCGCAGGTAAGGAGATGTTCGTCGTTCCTGCGGTGTCACACACAGCGATGTATGCTGCTGCAGGAAGCACGAACAACATCGTACCTGCAGGAGCAACGATATTAAGGAAATGAATGACGCGTCAACGAGCAACGATTTTTCACGTTTTTGCGCTCGTTGATCGTCGCTCATTTGTGTCACACGCTGCGATGTCGCTAACGGCGCCGGATGTGCGTCACTAACGACGTGACCCTGGCGATATATCGTTAGCGATGTCATAGCGTGTAAAGCACCCTTTAGTCTAAGGAGAGGCCATCAATGTAAAAGTAGTGGACAACCTATTTCAGCCTAAGATGAAATATATAGGCAAAATGTACAGTTGTATTTGATACACAAAATAAAAAAAAAAAAAAATTCCCAATACTGTCTGCATCTGAGAAGATACAACTCAGTTCCTTATACAACCTTTAAATACTTTAAACCCTTTATGCAGTTTGGACCGGCCCTAAGTACCAGCAGATCTTGTAAGCAGGCTAAAAATTAAACAGTGGAAAATAGAGATAACGAGTCCCACACCGCGCATAAAAACCCATGAGCATCAGATAACATCACCTTGTTTCCACATATAAATCTTTATTTCTTTAGCTTCAAACTATTTTCTTGTTTCAATTCTCTTAGGTTTTCTAAAGCAAGGATTTGCCCTTTAAGGAACTTTAACATCTTCATTGTTAAAAGTAGACAATTTATCTGTAAAATGCACTGACTTAAAAGAGCACTGAAGAAAACTGAAGGCTGAGTGTGGAGGAAGTCATTATGTGTTCAGAATTAGTCTGCAGTATCGGAGTTTGATGGGAACTAGAGAAAATCTGTGGTCTACTGGGGATACTGTATAGTCACAAGGCGCTGCTTCATACTAAACTACTAGGCAGCAAGATGGAGAAAAAGTGTCTCAATATTGCTGCATCTAGACTACATAGGTCAGAGAGAATATATTCTCAAAGGAGAATTTCACCAAACACTTCACCAAAAATGGTGGAGAAGACCCTTGTGGACCTATCTATGCTGTATAAGATCGATCTTCCTACAGAACGTTCATCCATCCCATCAAGATGCCATGTCTCGAGAGCGAGCTGAAGGCTGTTAAAAGAAGAAAGAAATGGGGACAACTTGACTGCTGAAGCCTGTTACTGTGGACCACCCCTTTCTCGACAGGAGGCCTCAAATTTGGACATGCCAGATCCTTATCACCCAGATAATCAGAATCGAGATCCCACAAACATATTAGACTTCCGGCCGAACCAATGCACATCCGCAAGTTTGCTGATGTTAGTCTAAGTTTTAAGGGAGGCTTTAGTCGTAGGCAATTTCATCAATTGAAGCGGTGAGATACCGCATTTTATTAGCTCATAGTCCCATTTATCTTCCACCTTTGAGATAAGTGCTAGAATCACATATGCAGTTTTTTGGGACAGTTGTCTGTATCAAGGGCAGGAATGGGAAGCATGAAGGAAGGATGGAGGGTAAAGGCCCCGTCACACTAAGCAACATCGCTGCTAACGAACAACTTTTGTGACGTTGCTAGCGATGTTGCTGTGTGTGACATCCAGCAACAACCTGGCCCCTGCTGTGAGGTCGTTGGTTGTTGCTGAATGTCCTGGGCCATTTTTTAGTTGTTGCTGTCCCGCTGTGAATCACAGATCGCTGTGTGTGACAGCGAGACAGCAACAACTAAATGTGCAGGCAGCAGGAGCCGGCTTCTGCGGAGGCTGGTAACCAATGTAAACATCGGGTAACCAAGAAGCCCTGTCCTTGGTTACCCGATATTTACCTTTGATACCAGCCTCCGCCGCTCTCACTGTCAGTGCCGGCTACTGCTCTGTGCACATGTAGCTGCAGGACACATTTGGTTAATTAACCCGATGTGTGATGTAGCTAGGAGAGCAGGGAGCCAGCGCTAAGCATTGTGCGCTGCTCCATGCTCTGTGCACATTTAGCTGCAGCACACATCGGGTAATTAACCCGATGTGTGTTGTAACTAGGAGAGCAGGGAGCCAGCGCTCAGTGTGCGCTGCTCCCTGCTCTCTGCACGTGTAGCTGCGTGCGCTGGTAACCAAGGTAAATATCGGGTTGGTTACCCGATATTTACCTTAGTTACCAAACGCAGCATCTTCCACACGGCGCTGGGGGCTGGTCACTGGTTGCTGGTGAGCTCACCAGCAACTCGTGTAGCGACGCTCCAGCGATCCCTGCCAGGTCAGGTTGCTGGTGGGATCGCTGGAGCGTCGCAGTGTGACATCTCACCAGCAACCTCCTAGCAACTTACCAGCGATCCCTATCATTGTTGGGATCGCTGGTAAGTTGCTTAGTGTGACTGGACCTTAAGTCCCCATGTTGCATCCATACTGCCATCTTCCTGAGGTGGAGATGCCAAAGTGATAGTCAAAATTATTTGCGAAAAAAAAATTGAGGGGATCTGCACATTTGACCTCTTGTATTGTAGAGGGTTAAAATTGCACTGACCTCCACAATATATATATATTCACAGGCTGCAAATCTCAAACCCACAGCTGTTATCAATTTATATTGCATATAATATTGGAGACCTGTGCATAAGACTTCAAGTAAAAAATAGCAGATTCTCTATAAGTGAATTCACAACGGAATACTTAGGCTATGTGCGCACTTACCGGATTTTTCGCGGATTTTGCCGCGGATTTGCTGCATGTTTCGCTGCAGAAAATGTTCATAACATCTCTGCAGTGAATCACCAGCAAATCCTATGGAGAAAAAAAATCCTGTGCGCACTGGGCGGAATTTGACAGCTGCATGTTTTGCTGCGGGAATCCCGCAGCAAAAACAAGTGCATGTCACTTCTTTTCCGCACATCGCTGCGGGATTTCTCTCCATTGACTCAATGTTAATCAAGAAATCCCGCAGGGAATAACGCAGGCAGCAAATTCTGTGCGGTTCACTGCGTTTTCCTGCGTTATTCCCTGCGGTATTTTGCGGTTTACCTCCGGTAATGTGCATCACTTGCTTGCGGTTTTGCAGGGAAGTGATGTCATTACAGGAAGAGGAAGCCGTGCAGAGTAAACACACACAGATCACACACACACAGACATCACAGACACATAGATCACATAGACACACACACATCACAGACACAGACACATAGAACACACATAGAAAGAAAACGGAAATATAGAAAAAAAAGAACGTGGACTCCGCTGCATATTCACCTTCCAGCCGAGGTAAGCACACAGCGGCGGCCCGGTATTCTCAGGCTGGGGAGGGAGAGGGGCAGGGGTAATGTCCCCCGCCTCACTCCCCCTCTCGCAGCCGAGAATATCAGCCGCAGCTGCCCCGGCACTGTCGCATGCAATATGCGACAATACCGGCGTGTCCTCGGCTCTTCTTGCCACCGTGTAGCAGTGGTGGCAAGGTAATACAAGGGGTTAATGATGGTGGGGGACCACCGCCATTAACCCCAGGCTTGATCATGGCAGCGTCTATGTGACAGCTGACATGATCAACCCGTAAGTAAAGTGAAAAAAAACACACACACACAGAAAAATCCTTTATTTTAAATAAAACAAACAAGCCTCGTTCACCATTTTATTAACCCCTCCCGCACCAAAGCTCCGGCGTAATCCAGGTCCGACGTCCAGCGCTGCTGACATCCAGCCGCGACTGTCACAGACACAGGCTGAATGCAGCAGAGGTAATTACCGGTCATTTCCCACGGCCGGTAATGTGAACTCACTGCCGACCGTGGGAAATGCAGCGATCTGTCATCTATCTCTCTATCTATCTATCCCTCTATCTATTCTTCTGTCTATCTACTCTCAGAATTAAATGACTTTTTTTTTTTTTTCTTCAATGTGCTTTATTGCATTGAATGCAATAAAGCACATCCCAACCCGCACGCGGCAAAACCGCGGCAATACCGCGAATAATACCGCGGTAAAACCGCAGCAAACCGCGGCAAACCGCATGCGGTTTTCGGGTGCGGTTTCCCGCGGTTTTTTACCGCGGGTGCGATAATCTTTGAGGGCATGCGGAATTTTCTCAAGAAAATTCCACTTCCCAGTGCGCACAGAGCCTTACTGTAGTTTTGCTTTGAGGGGACGTAACCCTCAGTCCATGTTCACACATTGCCGGGGGATGGGGGGAGAGGGAACTTATTGACTCGAGTATAAGCCTAAGGTGGGAAATGCAGCAGCTACTGGTAAATTTAAAAAATAAAAATAGATACCAATAAAATGTAATGTGCCCCATCCTTGTCTCCTGTAGTAATGTGCCCATCCTCATGCCCCATCCTTGTGTCCTGTAGTAATGTGCCCATCCTCATGCCCCATCCTTGTGTCCTGTAGTAATGTGTCCATCCTTATTCCCTTTCCTTGTGCCCTGTAGTAATGTGCCCCATCCTTGTGCCCTGTAGTAATGTGCCCCATCCTTGTGCCCTGTAGTAATGTGTCTTGTAGTAATGTCCCCAACCTTGTGCCCTGTAGTAATGTGTCTTGTAGTAATGTCCCCAACCTTGTGCCCTGTAGTAATGTGACCCATCCTTGTGTCCTGTAGTAATGTGACCATTCTTTAGTAATATCTTCATACTGGTCCCCTATTATGCCATTGTTCACACACACACAAAAAATTCTTCTCACCTGTCCTCCAGTCCTGCTTCTTGTGGATTGCAGGCACATAGACCCCTCAATGATCTAGGCCAGTGCAGGGGCCGCTGTTGCCGTCAGCGCTTTACTTCAGTTGAATGATTTGTGGCGAGGGGCCTATGTGCCTGTGATCCGCAAAAAGCAAGTAAGAGGCCACCGAGAAAACGGAGGACATGAGGGAAGAATTTTTTGTGGGACCCTCACTCGATCATAAGCCGAGGTGGGCTTTTTCATTATAAAAAATGTGCTGAAAAAGTCTGCTTATACATGAGTATATACGGTAATTGGATTACAAGCCCATGTCTGCCTGCTTTGGGCAAATCCTGGGCTTAATGTGTCTTTGTTTTAAATATAGCCAACATGTAGGGTTTGGAACTAAGGTTGGACCGTAACGCACTGTATAGCGTATATACTAAGATCCTGATAATGTAGAGTAAAGAGCACTATAACTGGAAAAACAAGGAAGCTGATGTCAACACGATGTATATTGCTGGAAATATAAGTGCTTTTCTCTGCACATTACGTCATGATCAAAGCAAATTAGCTACTCTTTCATCACCACTGGTAACTGCCCGTGGATTATATAAAACCACAACTACCTTCTTGTACAGCTTGACTTGACTCTGCAGCGTCTTGATTAATTACCATGTGTCACCAGTGGGAATTAAACCTTATTTTCAGCAAAATGATAACTAAAGACACCTTTGTCGGACGGCTCATTGCTTTCTGCAGACGTTGGGCTTTTTATTCTGTCGTAGACTGACAGGTTACAATGTTCACATAAAACCAAATAAAACAGATTCAAAGGAAGATAAAATAAGCCTAACCCAAATACTGACTATGCATTAATAACCTTCCTGCCATAACAAGCACTCGTCCTTATCGGCTGAAGGGCCATTCTCTTACATGACGATGTATACATTTGTCTGGAGTTAGACAGAAGAGTTATTGGTCCAACGAGTAAACATTGTAAAGAGAGAGTAAAACGGAAATCTGATGAAAAGCAAAGTAGGTGGAAAAGTACGAGGGGATCCACATTACTGGAGTACCACTGCCAATATGTACAGTACAGACCAAAAGTTTGTACACTCCTCCTCATTCAAATAGTTTTCTTTATTTTCATGACTAAAAAATGTAGATTCACATTGAAGGCATCAAAACTATGAATTAACACACGTGGAATGAAATACTTAAAAAAGTGTGAAACAACTGAAAATATGTCTTATATTCTAGGTTCTTCCAAGTAGCCACCTTTTGCTTTGATTACTGCTTTGCACACTCTTGGCATTCTCTTGATTAGCTTCAAGAGGTAGTCACCGGAAATGGTCTTCCAACAGTCTTGAAGGAGTTCCCAGAGATGCTTAGCACTTGTTGGTTCTTTTGCCTTCACTCTGCGGTCCGGCTCAGCCCAAACCATCTCGATTGGGTTCAGGTCTGCTGACTATGGAGTCCAGGTCATCTGGCATAGCACCCCATCACTCTCCTTCTTAGTCAAATAGCCCTTACACAGCCTGGAGGTGTGTTTTGGGTCAATGTCCTGTTGAAAAATAAATTATGGTCCAACTAAACGCAAACCGGATGGAATAGCATGCCGCTGCAAGATGCTGTGGTAGGCATGCTGGCAATATACCTTCAATTTTGAATAAATCCCCAACAGTGTCACCAGCAAAGCACCCCCACACCATCACACCTCCTCCTCCATGCTTCGCGGTGGGAACCAGCCATGTAGAGTCCATCCGTTCACCTTTTCTACAAAGACACGGTGGTTGGATCCAAAGATCTCAAATTTAGACTCATCAGACCAAAGCACAGATTTCCACTGGTCTAATGTCCATTCCTTGTGTTCTTTAGCCCAAACAAGTCTCTTCTGCTTGTTGCCTAATGCTTAGCAGTGGTTTCCTAGCCACTATTTTACCATGAAGGCCTGCTGCACAAAGTCTCCTCTTAATAGTTGTTCTACAGATGAGAAGGTATGTCCAAACGTTTGGTCTGTACTGTATATATGTATCACTTCTTATCTATGGAGGCTTGTTTTAGTTTTCCTGCTTGGTCTCTTGCCTTTTTTTGAGAACATTGAGGGCCCTAGGAGATGCCACCAAACCAACCAATGTTCTCTGACGGGTCATATTATTAGGTTAAAAAGCATTATGAAGAGAAAAAAATGGAAAAAACAGATGTGGGGGATGGCAAAGTTATTAAAGAAGCCATTCAGCCAGCTCCCCTGACAGAGCTGATGATGTGTGGACACAGGAAACGCTCGTCTTCGCCCAAGGCAGCCCCGGGATGGAGGAAATCCTTGATCATGCACTTAGAATTGAAAGTTTATTATATTTATTTAAGGAACACATTAATAAACTGTAATAAAAACTGTTTTGTTTCGTTTTTTTGTTTTTTTTTTCAAGTGGACGACCAAAATCAAATCAGAGGTAACTTTAAAGGGAATCTGTAATGAAAAAAGGACCTATTGTTCACATCAGGGTTTTAAGTTGAATGTTTGTTATAATGATCTTTCTAATCACTATCTGTATTTTTAAAAAAACAGAAATCTTGCAATTATCACACTGGCCATTAGGCCATATACTAGACTTGCTACATCCTGTACTTTACAGATGCCTTTTCAGCAGTCTCATTATCATCACAGACAGAATTACAAGAACAGATAAACATCAGGGATGATCAAATACCTCAAATATTCGGCTTTGCGAATATTCGCCGAATAGGTTGTCGTTATGCGAATATTCGATGTGCAATGTAAGTCTATGGGAAGCCTGAATAGTTCCGAATAGTTGTTATTCGGGTTTCCCTTGCATTGCGCATCGAATATTCGTGAATAGTCGAATACCGACGACCTATTCGGAAAATATTCGCAAAGCCGAATATTTGAGGTATTCGATCATCCCTAATAAACATCTGTCTTTTTTTTGTAAATTGACCATTACAACATCATGAGGCAGAAAGCCACAGTCTCGCTGCTCTAAGGCTATGTTCACATGTTGTTTTTTTGTCGCTTTTTTTCTGCAGACAAAAAACTGCTGTCTTGGCAGTAAAGAAGCTGCTTCCACAAAGCAGGCTGGTGTATCATTTGTCTACAGTATATCTAATAAAGTTAGTTTCAGTCACCAAAAAAGCAGCAAAATGCATGGTTGTGTTTTCTGCAGAGTCGTTGTACTTTCTCATTGCTTTGTATGATGAAATTGCTTTAAAAACGCTGAAAGAGCAGTGCGTCTCAATCCGGCTGTGAAACCTATGCAACGGATGCAGCGAAAACACCGCATCCTTTGCATAAGTTTTTACATGTGGCCCGTCCGTTTTTTTCCGGTTGCGGCACACTACTGAGCATGCGCAGTGGAAGAAACCGCATGCGGCGGCCGGATGCGGTTTTTGCTGCATCACGCCGCATCCGACGTCCATAGGCATGCATTGAAAAATGCGCCGCAGTGGCTGTATGCGGCGCAACGCTTTTTTTTTCCGGAGAAAAAGACGTTCCATCCAGCCGCCGCATCGGCTAAATCTGCCACATGCGGCAAAAACCGGATGGAACGCAGGCACAATGCGGCGCCAATGCAAGTCAATGCTGGAAAAAACGAAACTGGCGGCAAAATAAAAGGTTTCGTTTTTTTCAGCAGAGCGCAGGATTGTGCCGCACTGCTACAGCCGGATGTGTGAAAGTAGCCTAACAGTGAAATGTGGAGGTGGGAACATCATTGTCATGTTATACGCCTTGAGAATCATACAGTGTTGTATTGGCATTGTATGGTTTGTTGTGTTGCTGAGCATTAAGGTTTGCCTTTCAGAAGTGTGTCCCCTATCTCTCCCTGTCGCTGCTCTGATGTCAGTAACCCCTCCCTTCTTCCGCAGCTAGTGTATGTCGGCCATCTTGCTAACATCATCTCTATGCAGCTCTAGTTCAGAATTGTCTTTTTTTTTACCTTCTGTATTGTGCATAATACAAGAATTCAGGTGGAAAATAAATCTTCTTTGTGGACTTTTCATGCCTCTGCAGTCAAGGCAAGCAAGCTATCTGACAAAGTCTCTACATGTGAGTAGTGATAAAAAAAAACCTCGGCTCCACTTGCATATCGCTTAGGTTATGTGCGCACGTGTGCGTATTGCATGCAGTTACGCTGCGTTCTGCACCGCAGCGTAACTGCATGCGTCCTGCGTCCCCTGCACAGTCCATGGAGATTGTGCAGGAGCCGTGAGCACGTGGCGTCTTAGAGCGCAGCGCTTCGGCTGCTCCCCGAATCACTGCGTTCTAAGAAGTGACATGTCACTTCTTCCGTGCGGTTTGCATGCTGTCTATAGGGAGAGGCAGCATGTAGAGCGCACGTTCTCTGCCGGCACCATGCGCTTCAGAACGGAGCTTTTCAGCTGCGCTCTGAAGCGCACCTTTTAGGTGCGGTGCAGAGCGCACACGTGCGCACATAGCCTTACTCTCTCTTCTTCACCGCCTGTCTCTGGGTACACTGCACTCGGATGAGATGTTTCACATGCACCCATAGACTTGTAAGGGCTAGTGTGAGCGGAGACTCACTGCGAAACGTACCATGCTGCAAATTCTTTTCTCATGCCGATAAGAATTGCAGATGGACACTGCCATATAGTTTTATACTGGTGCGAGTGCAATCCGATGTTTTATTGGATTGCACTCATTCATGTAAAACACAAGTGGAGTTGAGGCCTAGGAGACAGCCTCTGAAACAGTATCTTAAGCGCCCTACATTTGCAGCTTAGTTATGGAGTCAGAATAATCATGGTGTGGGGCTGTTTTTCAGCTTATGGCACTGGCAAACTTCATACAATTGTAGTAAGGACAAATGGACAAATGTACTTGGACATTCTTGCTAAAAACCTGCTGCCATCTACCAGAATCGTGAAGATGAAACGAGGTTGGACAGTTCAGCAAGATAACACAAACACACAGCCAAGAAAACTGTCAGTAGAATGGCCTAGAAAATCACCTGACCAGAATCCAATAGAAAAACTATGGAAGTTCAGAGTTCATAGAAAGAGCCCAGAGAAACTTCAAGATTTAAAGAGTGTGTGCATTTTAGAAGGGGTTGTCCAAGTAGTCATAAAACCCTAGTTCCTTCTTATTCATTAGAGCCCAAAACTGTACAGAGTTCAAGTGTAAACGCACTAGACATACAGTGGAGGTCAAAATTAGACACCACACAATTTCCTAAATGTTAAGGTCATTGTGTAGTCCTATGTGATTATATCCTAACATGAGTAAACTACCAGCATTTTAAGCTTATTTCATAAATTTAATTTTTTTCAAAAGCAAATAATAAAAATGTAAATTAAATAAATGTAAGAGAACACTGATCAAAATTAGAGAACAATTTCAGATACTTGCAAGTTTTTGGTGTTATCTGGCACCTGGTGTTAATTTCCTTAATTATCTGACAAACCCTATGTGACTGGCAGCCTATGGGTACCTTCACACTTTAGCGATGCAGCAGCGATCCAACCAGCGATCTGACCTGGTCAGGATCGCTGCTGCATCGCTACATGGTCGCTGGTGAGCTGTCAAACAGGCAGATCTCACCAGCGACCAGTGACCAGCCCCCAGCCAGCAGCGACGTGCAAGCGACGCTGCGCTTGCACGGAGCCGGCGTCTGGAAGCTGCGGACACTGGTAACTAAGGTAAACATCGGGTATGGTTACCCGATGTTTACATTAGTTACCAGCGCACACCACTTAGCTTTGCTCTCCTAGCTACAGTACACATCGGGTTAATTAACCCGATGTGTAATGCAGCTACATGTGCAGAGAGCAGGGAGCCGCACAAACTGCTTAGCGCTGGCTCCTTGCTCTCCTAGCTACAGTACACATCAGGTTAATTAACCCGATGTGTACAGCATCTACATGTGCAGAGAGCCGGAGCCGGCAGCACAGGCAGCGTGAGAGCTGCGGAGGCTGGTAACTAAGGTAAATATCGGGTAACCACCTTGGTTACCCGATGTTTATCTTAGTTACAGCTTACCGCAGCTGCCAGACGCCGGCTCCTGCTCCCTGCTCGCTTCATTTGTCGCTCTCTCGCTGTCACACACAGCGATATGTGTGTCACAGTGGGAGAGCGCCTTTGAAGAAAACGAACCAGGGCTGTGTGTAACGAGCAGCGATCTCGCAGCAGGGGCCAGATCGCTGCTCATTGTCACACACAGCGAGATCGCTAATGAGGTCACTGCTGCGTCACAAAAAACGTGACTCAGCAGCGATCTCGGCAGCGAGCTCGCTGTGTGTGAAGCACCCCTAACATTCCAGTTTGTACTGACTTTGCAAAAATGGTGTGCCGTTCCAAAGTGACTGAAACCCTCCGGCAGCAGGTTGTACAGATGAAGGCCAAAGAGGTGATCCTATCAGCCATAGCAAGAGAAGTTGGTTGTTACAAATCTGTGATTTCGAGAATATTGCTTCTTTACAATATCACAAACTTAAGAAGGCTGGTCGCTGTCGAAAGACAAATGCAAGAGAAAACAGGATAATGCGGAGAATCTCCATGGGTAATAATTGCAAAACTGCAGCTGGAATTGCTCGCCAGTTCAGCACTGAACAGGGTAAGGATCTGTCTCAGCATACAGTGCTATGACGTTTAAGAGCATTTGGACTGAAAGCCCACTCTACAGTAACCAAACCTCTCATTAGTAGGAAGAATCAAAAGGCTAGACTCACCTCTGGTGAGGAGCATGTTGTGTGGACAAAGGAGAAGTGGTCCACAGTTCATTTTAGTGATGAAAACAAGTTTAAGTTATTTGGGTCTGATGGGAAACATTATGTTCATTGACAAACTGGGCAAAGACTGCACCCAAAGTGTGTTAAGAAGTCTGTGAAAGGTGGTGGAGGAAGTGTCATGGTTTGGGGAAGGTTTTGTGCAGCAGGAGTTGGACCTCTCATACAGCTACATGGCAGACAGAATGCAAGTGTGTATGAAACCTTCTGCAACAACACGTGGCTCCTTACTTGCGTTCATTACTCAATCAGCCAGCAATTTTAATTCAGGGTAATGCCCCCTGTCACACAGCAAAAAGGGTAAAGCAGTTTCTTGAAAAAGAAAACATTGAAAAAATGAAATGGCCAGCCCTGGATCCTAACCTAAACCCAATAGAAAACCTCTGGAAGATCTTTGGTGATAAAGTTATGATTAACCAAAGGAGTCGAAAAACTGGGGATGAGACTGTAAGAAGTCAAACAAAATCACACCAGACCAGTGTGAGAGACTAGTGATGTCCTGTGGCTGCAAATGTGCTGAAGTCATTCAAAGCAAAGCCCTGTACACGTCCTACTGATTGGTGACTGTTGTTACCTTCAGAAAATTTAGTTAGAATCTTTCTCTGTGCTACAGTCATTGCTGTTCTCTAATTATGATCATCACATTTTGGGCAAAATAAAGGTTCTATGTTTCTAAACTTTGGATCTTTTGTAAAACACTGTTCTAGTGGCATGGTGTACCCCTTACAAAAAAAAAAAAAAATCTTCAAATATTCATCAATGTAGATTACATTATTTCTGAAAAAAGCAAATGATCATACATTGTTCTCTAATTTTGATCTGCAGTGTATATAGAAGTAAACATCTATGCCTTGCACTGGTCACTAAAGTTGAATTTGCCATCCACCCATGTGCCCAAGTCTTTTTCAGTAATAGTTTTACCCAGTGTCTTATCATTTGGGACATCACTTGTCATTGCAGGCAGATTGGACATGAACACCAATGAATTATTATAGTCATTATACGATACACTTTATTGATCCCGAGCGACATTATGGTGGTAATTATAGTCAAATTCTTTTTCCAGATAATATTTATACCAAAATACTCCAGATATTGAAAAGCTGGATTGTGCATGTGGATAACCCTTATCCATATGCCCCACTGCATATGGAGAATATAGAGGGAGGTTCTTACAAAGTCCCCCATACAAACTGGACAAATGTCACCCAAACCTGTCAATTTTGGGGGGATAGGCCAACCATCTAATGTGTATGGGGGCTTCCAATTCTCCACCAAGATGTTGGTGGAAAGAATGATCAGATCATTGGAATTTCAAACACCTGGACACTGGATTGGCGGGGAGATATATTTGGTCAGGGGATCTAGAACACAGGAACGTTTGAAAAAACGAGTGTTCCCTGTTTATTACCCTGCTGGATAGTCACGGTCCATATATGCATTCACTGAGACGTGCTTGTTTTTTACAAAGTGATTTCAAGAGAAATAGGTTTTTTTTATGCATGATTGCCCTTTCTCACAAACCACATCACCACCTTTTAGGTCAGGTCCCATTCCCCAAGCTTGGTCTCCTGATGAGGGGAACATTGGTGGATCTCTTCCATGTGTGAGGTTTGTGTAGTGCCCGGTTGACTCACCAACTCCTCATTGAGTCCAGGAGGTCTTCCAACTGGGAGCTTCCCTGATACTTTGGGAAAGTTAAAAAGGTGGTTCACTACTCTGCCGTAGTGACCACATCCCTGTAAAACTGACGGAGGAGGATTTTTCTAAATACCTTGTGTTGTCAATTCAGCCTCTGAGTAGCGCTCTCACGGACTGCTCTTCCCCATTGCGTAACCTCCCAGTCTCCGTGACCTCTGGGATCCAGTGATGTCACGTCAAATTCCAGTTGACCTGACATTACCGCGGCCGTCTTCAGTCTTCCTGAGTGACTGGACTGTGGGCAGAGCTTCACCACTCGTCACAGCCCAACATCACTAATGCTTACACCGCTCTGCAGTGAAGGAGACAGCAGGGAGATGCTGGGCTGTGATGAGCAGTAAAATGCCGCCCACAGCCCAGTCACTCAGGAAGACTGGGGCCGGCCGTGGTGATGTCAGGTCAACTGGAAGTTGACGTGACATCACCAGATCTCAGAGGTCACGCAATGGGGATGAGCGGACTGCAAGAGCACCGCTCAGAGGCAGAATTGACTGAACAAGGTATTTAGAGAAAGCCTTCCCTATCATTTTTACAGGGATGTGTTCTCTACTGCAAAGTAGTGAACCACCCCATTATGGCTGCTTTCACACTTGCGTTGAACAGCATCCGTTGCTATCCGCCACCTTGAGCAATTATGGTAACCGTTGCAGGAAACCGTTTTATTCCTCATAGACTTCTATTAGCTATGGATAGCAATGGATGGCCTTGCGTTGCATCCGTCAGCCGACGCTGCGTTGCATCCGCCTGGCGGATGGAACGCTCGCATGTAAGCGTTTTTCTACGCTTGGCGGAGTGTCAAAAAATGCAACCTGCAGGATTCCGTCGGCATCTGTTGTTTTTATAATGGACGCCTAGTGGCGGATTCCGTTAGAATCCGTCGTTTGACGGAGTCCGTTAACGCATTCGTCTTTACACAACTGCGCATGCCCAGATGTATAAAGTCAAGAAAAAAAACTATAATGGATTGTGTTATTTTGTACGATCCGTTGCATCCGTCACACAACGCAATGCAACGGATGCCATTCAACACAAGTGTGAAAGCAACCTAAGTATACAAAAGTAACATGAAAATGCTGCGTATCCAGCATGCTGTGCAGATTTATTATATAAGTGATGAGAAAGCCTATACTCTTAAAGGCCACTTCCCCTCGATGTCTCTACAAAATGCAATAAAGGACTGACTTTCAAACGCACATGTGACAAAGTTATAGCTTAATTAGTTCATCTTTATTTTTGTACTTTAACTTTCCCAGTAAGGAAAGAAAACCTCATTGTGTGACCTCCGCTATTTAACCAACTCGCAGCGATTTTCAGCCTCAGCCCAACAATACCCAAAATGGCATTTTTAAGCTGCTATTATTAAATTTTACATGGATGAAGAAAACAACTCAGAACTGAATAGGACTGTGTGCAGCCGCCCTGGAGGACTTTCCGTCATAAGGAAAACTTTGCTGCAAATACAATAGAAATAGAATTTGTGAAAAATGATAAACAGGACGAGAGTGCGACATTTTGCCAGTAATGCTGTAGTCACCGCGAATACTCCAGTTATATACTGTATGTATGCAGGCAACTCAGCATTGAAGCAGAACATAAAGGCGAGCCGGGGGATGCGTAGGGGTTACAGAAACACAGCAAACAGCAGGGAGCATCTGAGAAGACGAAAGCCAGAGGAGGAGCGATGAACAGACAGATTTGGCATTTTCCTCTAAACAAATTACAGCAGGAAAACACCCATCTGCTAAACAGACAACACTTGTACAATTAGTGCATGAGCCATTAGAATTATCCCTAGCCTTGTGCTCTTACAGAGGTGGTCCATCACCTAAAATGTATTTTTTAGCTATCTGTACCCCCCTAACTACTTTTGTAATTACCTTTTCTATATAATTATATATACCTCTCTCCATCTAATGGTGTTTATTACTGGACTTCCTGTGATGTTTCATTTGAAAAGGGTCATAAATGTGTCATCACAGGAGGCAGAGAGGAGAAGAATGCCGGTGCTCCACTTGACCTTGGCCACAGCGTTCAACACCTATTCTCAGAGGGCGGCGAAGAAACTAGATACTAACAGCAACGCCACATCCTGGTGATATCCGGTTTCAATAGGGATGATGGACGCTGTGGGAAGTAACTGCAGCGCCAGCCTCCTGTGACGTCACGTTTGAGATGCCTCATACAAAAAGTCACAGAAAGTGCAGTCCAGGAGGCTGGCGCTGCAATCACTCCCCACGCATCCATCCTCCCTACTGGAACAGGACATCACCAGGGTTGCTGTTACTTACATCACCTCCCTCTGAGAATGGGTGACGGACACTATGGCCAAGGTTAGTGGAGTGCAGGCATACTACTCCAATCTCTGTCTTTTGTAAATAAAAATAAACACCTTTAGGGATTGGATAAAGAGAGGTATAGGGAATTGTATAGTATAGATAATTAGAAAAGTGATTAGGGGGTAAAGATAGATAGTTAGAATCTACATTTTAGGTGCCATATCTCCCCATTAACTCCTAAAGGCCCCGTCACACTAAGCAACATCGCTAGCAACATCGCTGCTAACGAACAACTTTTGTGACGTTGCTAGTGATGTCGCTGTGTGTGACATCCAGCAACAACCTGGCCCCTGCTGTGAGGTCGTTGGTTGTTGCTGAATGTCCTGGGCCATTTTTTAGTTGTTGCTGTCCCGCTGTGAAGCACACATCGCTGTGTGTGACAGCGACAGAGCAACAACTAAATGTGCAGGCAGCAGGAGCCGGCTTCTGCGGAGGCTGGTAACCACGGTAAACATCGGGTAACCAAGAAGCCCTGTCCTTGGTTACCCGATATTTACCTTTGTTACCAGCCTCCCCCGCTCTCACTGTCAGTGCCGGCTCCTGCTCTGTGCACATGTAGCTGCAGGACACATCGGGTTAATTAACCCGATGTGTGCTGTAGCTAGGAGAGCAGGGAGCTAGCGCTAAGCGGTGTGCGCTGCTCCCTGCTCTGTGCACATTTAGCTGCAGCACACATCGGGTAATTAACCCGATGTGTGCTGTAACTAGGAGAGCAGGGAGCCAGCGCTCAGTGTGCGCTGCTCCCTGCTCTCTGCATGTGTAGCTGCGTGCGCTGGTAACAAAGGTAAATATCGGGTTGGTTACCCGATATTTACCTTAGTTACCAAGCGCAGCATCTTCCACGCGGCGCTGGGGGCTGGTCACTGGTTGCTGGTGAGCTCACCAGCAACTCGTGTAGCGACGCTCCAGCGATCCATGCCAGGTCAGGTTGCTGGTGGGATCGCTGGAGCGTCGCAGTGTGACATCTCACCAGCGACCTCCTAGCAACTTGCCAGCGATCCCTATCGTTGTTGGGATCGCTGGTAAGTTGTTTAGTGTGACTGGACCTTTAAAAAGTCACCAATGCAACAACCAAAAACAGTCCATGCCCTCATGCTCCAGTCATGAAGTGGTTAATGTGCTGCACATACTTATAGCGATGGAGTAATATAAGTGCAGACATAGCTGTAACATGGTGAATCCAAAACAGATGTGGTAATATTGCCTGAACAGAGATTTCGCTATCTCCTTACCTTGGGAATGTGAAAGAGAGCGAGCAAGGGCCACTAAGCGCACACAGCAGTACGTTCCCAAGCCCCCCCTGAGATGAGGGATGTGAGGTCACCAGGAAAGGAATGAGAGGCTCATGAATGCTACTTTACATGGAATGGAGTTTATTCACAAGCAACCAAAACACACAATGCACACGGACAACAAGGAGTCTGTATGTGCTCCCCGTGTTTCCGTGGGTTTTCTCTTATTTCCTCCCACACTCCAAAGACAAACTGATCGGGATCTTAGATTGTGAGCCCCAATGGGGACAGTGATGATCATGTCTGTAAAGTGCTGGGGAATTACCTATGCTATGTAAGTCAGTAAAATAAACAAATCACACGCAAAGCACGCTGACCAATAATAAGATTTATATAGCGCCAACATATTCAGAACCACATTAGAATTCAGAGGGTACATAATAAATCGCATCCTACAAACCTTAGGCATGCAAAGTACAGGCAGCTCCAGTGTAAAGCAAACTCATCTCATGTGGATTATTTCACTTCCACTGTTTGAACCTGGCCTTAAAGCCTGCTTCAGGCGTCCGTGATGCTGGTACGTATGTGTTTATTTTATACGTACCAGAATCATAGACACACGCAGACACATTATAATCAATGGGTCTGCGCACACATCAGTGATTTTTTACTGACCGTGTCTCCGTGCGGCGTACACGCGTGTCCGTTATTGCCGCAAGAGACATGTCCATTTTTTTCTGGCATCACTGATGCCCCACGGACCACACTAACGTGTGATCCGTGAAACACGTACCAGAAAAACACGGACACTGAAAATAAAAAACATTTTCATCTCTCCCGTCTCCTGCAACGCTCTGTGCAGCCTCTGTTCTACGCAACTTCCTGGCCGGCTCATTATGGCATGAATATTCATGAATGCAGCCAGAGCCGACCCGGAAGTAGCTGCAGAGGTCGAACGGGACAGGTGAGTATACAGTACAGCCCAAAAGTTTGGACAGACGTCTCATCTCTAGAACAACTGTTAAGAGGAGACTTTGTGCAGCAGGCCTTCATGGTAAAATAGCTGCTAGGAAACCACTGCTAAGGACAGGCAACAAGCAGAAGAGACTTGTTTGGGCTAAAGAACACAAGGAATGGACATTAGACCAGTGGAAATTTGTGCTTTGAGCTGATGAGTCCAAATTTGAGATCTTTGGATCCAAGCACCGTGTCTTTGTGCGATGCAAAAGGTGAACGGATGGACTCTACATGTCTGGTTCCCACCGTGAAGCATGGAGGAGGAGGTGTGATGGTGTGGGGATGCTTTGCTGGTGACACTGTTGGGGATTTATTCAGAATTGAAGGCATACTGAACCAGCATGCCTACCACAGCATCTTGCAGCGGCATGCTATTCCATCCGGTTTGCGTTTAGTTGGACCATCATTTATTTTTCAACAGGACAATGACCCCAAACACACCTCCAGGCTGTGTAAGGGCTATTTGACTAAGAAGGAGAGTGATGGGGTGCTACGCCAGATGACCTGGCTTCCACAGTCACCAGACCTGAACCCAATCGGGATGGTTTGGGGTGAGCTGGACCTCAGAGTGAAGGCAAAAGGACCAACAAGTGCTAAGCATCTCTGGGAACTCCTTCAACTCCTCCTGTTGGAAGACCATTTCCGGTGACTACTTCTTGAAGCTCATCAAGAGAATGCCAAGAGTGTGCAAAGCAGTAATCAAAGCAAAAGGTGGCTACTTTGAAGAACCTAGAATATAAGACATATTTTCAGTTGTTTCAAACTTTTGTAAGTATTTCATTCCACATGTGTTAATTCATAGTTTTGATGCCTTCAATGTGAATCAACAATTTTTAGAGTCATGAAAATAAAGAAAACTCTTTGAATGAGAAGGTGTGTCCAAACTTTTGGTCTGTACTGTACGTCCATGTGCAATCACGGATCACGTATCACGGATGGCACATGGACAACCCACGTGTGCCGTGAATCATATGAGTTTTTTACACATCAGTGAAAAATGTCTGACGTGTGAAACAGGCCTAAGGTGGGTTTATATACCGTAGTACTCCACAGTTAATAGCCTGATTATAGAGGCCGACCACACTTCTTGTATGCACATTGGAAGTGACCACACAGCAGGACTGCCAACATTCTCGGCAGCACAAATACTGTTTACACAGGACTGAGTGCTTCCGAGAACAATTATTTTTTTATAGCAAGCCTAAAAACCATTTCATCTGACAAACAAGCGCTTTGCTGCTTTGTGGTGAGATTGGCAGCCTGTTTACAATGGCCGATTATTATCAGGAAACAAGTGTTACTATTGTAGGAACCCTCATGATAATCAGTCAGTGTAAATGCACGCTTTGTCAATCAGCGGCTCAGAGAAAGGAATTTCCAGGACTGCGTTTTGTGACAAAAGTGAGCAGCCCTCAATGCCACTTATCTCTTTATAACTGGCAGGTTCTGGAATTACAATGTCAACCCTGGATTTAACTCCCACAATGCAGAGTGCAATTATTTGATCTTAAGGAGGACATACGGTATTTAAATTTATTTTAACAAGGACAAAACCTGAAATGAACCCAAAGTGTTTGAATTAATAAGCAAAGTTTTATATCACATTAAGTATTAATACCTGCCTGTACATGGCCTTTCTGTTAACCTTTCTAACACAATGACATGGCACACGACATTATGTCCTGTGATAGTAGCTGCCTAGGGATAGGTCATCAGTGTTAAAGTAAAGTTCTAAAACAAACTCTTTAAGACACAGTACAAGCCCAACATACAGTTTCTTTCTTGTACCTTTGGGTATTTTCTTATCTTCTTCTGCCCTTTAATGAATCCAGCTTCACACAGTGGAAGGAGTGTTTATATTTTCATCTATTAAAACTACATTTCCCAGCAGCACCCTACTTCTCCTAAATGCTGCAGGCCTCCCCCTCTGCTCATTTTTGAGCTTCCTGAGAGTGATGAAGGCTTGAATGTTTGTATCTGCTCAGGTTAGGGCAGCCGTATGGAAGACATATACAGGTAAATCTGACAGAATTTGCAGCAGAAAAGGGCGTTTCCTCTTAAGCTAGTCTTTTTTAGTCTGGAGTCACACTTGCCTGTGACTCGTGCAAGTATCGGATCGCACTGCCCGGACCAGCTCCGCTCTATGTATTTCTATGATGCTGACCCGCTCTTGTCAGGACAGTCGCGGCCAATACGGGCAGTGCGATCCGATACACGCACAAGTCACATGCAAGTGTGACCCCGGCCTTACTTTGAGAAATAGACCGCGCTCTTCTTAGTGTATGGCATTGGATGCTATATGGTAATGACTCTCGGCTCAGGCTCTAATGCGAGCGTGAGCTGAGTGTCATGCTACTGTGATCTGATTCTCACAGATGAGAGAATCAGATCACAGGTGTGGAGAAGAGAGAATAATCTCTCCATTGCCTGTCTTTGCATTATCATCAGAGTGCAGTTCGATGTTTCACACGCACCCATAGACTTGTATGTGAGCGTTTGATATAGACACAGCATGCTGTGATTTTTTTTTTTTTTCTTCTCAATCTGATTTGGCATGAGAAAAAAAATTGCAGATAAACACTGCCTAATTGTTTATCATTGATGCAAGTGCAATGCAAAGTCCTATAGAATTGTACTTGTCCGTGTTAAACACAAGTGAGAGCGAGGCCTCGGGGCAATCTCATACAGCGCAGTGGTGGCTCGGCTATACAGCACTGGTCAGATGCAGATACGTGTAGTTTTTGCATAGACAGACCTGCTTTGTGCGGTTTTTTATTGCATTTTGTTTAGCAGTTGCTACATTTGGATCATGCAGTCATGAAACGCATTGAGGCTGGAGTCACACTTGTGAGAGACTCGCGCCAGTCTCGAATCACATCGCCCAACACGGCTGCACACTCTCCGGACAGGCGCGGGTCGGCTGCATGTATTTCAATGCGGCTGAGACGCTTGTGTCTGGAAAGCGTCGTTATGTCTGTATGGACAAAAACTGCCAACTGTACTTGGTTTTTTGACTGCATCGATCGCGTCAGGACCACTTCACAACTGCACTGTCTGGCCTAGCCCTCAGGCTCGTCACTCACTTTACAATGAACAGTCAAACCTAATGAGCTTCCATCTGTTGGAATCTCCTAATCTTCCAGTATCCGAGACATAGAAGGTGTACCAGACTGTGCTCTTATTCTATTCCTGCTGTTACCAAGTATTGTTATTCTTCTCCCTCCCCCTCCTTTATATCACTATTCCAAAGGTCCATATCTATGGGGCTGTATGGTGATTTCAAAAAAAGTCATCCATGGAATTAGTGGGAGTAAAATAAGTGAAAAAAACTGGTCACTTTTGACCTAGTTACAGGTCCTCCTTAAAAAGTGGGCTTTTCTAATGTAGGCCTCTGTCATTCATAGGAATGCTTGAAGCCACCATTTGTAGTGAGACAACCTTTATTAGGCTCTGTTCACACTAGAAAAAGGATTTTTCTCAAGAAATTTCTTGAGTCTGAAAGATTAGTGCACTTGCGGTAAAAAAACGCACCGAAAACCGCACGCGGTTTTACCGCATCTTTGGTGCGTTTTTTCCGCAGGGACCCTGCGTATTTTTTACCATTATCTATGGCAAAAAACGCAGGTACCTGAAGAAAAGAAGTGACATGCTCATTCTTTTTCTCAAGAAATTCTGCAGAAAGAATGTTCTTGAGAAAAAAAACACAGTGTGCGCACAGCTATTTTTTTTTCATAGGTTTTGCTGGGGAATGTCTGCAAAAAGGTTACAAACATTTTCTCAAGAAATTTCTGCAGCAAAAACGCAGGTAAAAAGGCAGTGTGCGCACACGGCCTTACTCCATTTCCAAATCTTTGTTGCCATTCACATTAAGGAATGTCCTCAACTTTGCGAGTTATCTCCTATCTAATGGATGGGGGTTAACATTTTTTTCGCTGTTAGTCCAATCGCTGTGGCTCCACCAGTCCTGAGAACCAGGCTAAATAGAGCAGATGTCGATCATGCACACTGTCTCTCCATTCATTCGATTAGGAAGCAGTGAAGACCAGCCGAGCGCTCCCAGTAATAGGAGCGGCTGTGTGCATGATTGACCTCTGCACCTTTAAGTCGGGCAGAAGACCCCCAGTTCTTAGAATCGATGGAAGCCACGGAGGTCAGATTCCAGCAATCTTAAAGTTATCCACTATTCTCTGGATTGGAGATGACCTTTACAGTTGTGGCCATACATATTACATACCTGCTACCCAAATAAGACCATTCGCCCAACAGCTGTAACTCCCCACTCCCCCAAGGTGTCTGGCAGCGACTTTCTCTCATGAGGAGAGAACAGACAGTCACTTCCAGATACCTCTGCCGCTGACTTATTGTACTAAAAGAATCGGGTGTTTAAACTGAAACCTCTCGATTCTTCTCTCCCCAACATCATCTGCGGGGCTGACGGTGAGGAGGCCACATACATAGTAGACATTTGGCTTTTCCCGCTGGTGGGTTCAGGTAAATTGAATCTATCTCGTCTGTGAAGGGGTCATTATTCTCTGAGTGATACACAGCAGACATGACTATCTTTAGAGCGTTGTGTTAATCCCATGCCGACATCTGCTGTACTTCTCCGGCTCATGTTGACTGCATGGACTGGGCCTGAATCGCACCATACACAGCAGATACCGGCCATACTATACAGCCAGCACTTGCATCTGACAGCTGTAATTAAGTGTTGCGATCTTGAGTGGAGGTCCATTCCGATGCATTTTGTTTCCCCTTAACAATATGATCACAGGGTACCAACGTGTTGCAACGGGAGCTGGGGGTCTACGGCCATCTTTATACTCCTATTAATCCCATTCTTTTCTGAATAGAAAAATAAAGAAATTACAAAAAGTAAAAACAAAATAAAATAAGCATATTTGTTATTACCATGTCCATAAAAGTCTGATCTATTAATCTGTGCGGAAAAAGCCATGACGAACAAAAAAACGAAACACCAGAATTGCCAGTTTTTAGTTAACGCACCTCTCCAAAGAATGCAATACAAAGTGATTAAAATATTGTACCAATAGAAATGAAAGCTCATCGTGCAAAAACAAGGCCCTTGTGCAGCTTCATCAGAGGAATAATAGGAAAGATACAGAATAAAGCAACAGAAAACATTTTTTTTGACAAAGCTCTGAAATTTTTGTTGACAATATTTTCTCAGAATTCTAGTAAGGCTATGTTCACACAACTGTATTTCTCACTGTTGGGGTCCCTCAAGGTTCAGTCCTCGGCCCACTTCTCTTCTCCCTCTACACGGCTCCAATTGGACGATCCATCAGTGAATTTGGCTTCCAATCACATCTTTATGCTGATGACACACCACTATACACCTAGTCCCCTGACCTCACCCCGGCTATAGTACAGAACACCAGTGACCGTCTACAGTTTCCAACATCATGTCTGATCGCTATATGAAACAACCTTTCCAAAACTGAACTTCTACTCCCTCCGTCTCCTAGCCTCCCTAAACCGGACATCTCCCTCTCTGTGTGCAGCACCACCATTACTCCTAGGCAGCAAGCCTGCAGTCTGGGTGTTATGCTAGACACCGATCTTTCCTTCACCTCCTATATACAGTCTCTTGCCCGCTCCTGTCCCTTACACCTGAAAAACATCTCTACAATCCACCTTTTTCTCATCATGGAAACAAAAATACCCTCACTGTGGCCCTGATCCACTCCCGCCTTGATTATTGTAATTCTCTATTTATTGGCCTCCCCCTAACTAGACTTTCCCCTCTCCAGTCCATCCCTAAAGCTGGTGTCACACTAAGCGACAGCGACAACGACGTCGCTGTTACGTCACCATTTTCGGTGACGTAACAGCGACCTTGTAAGTCGCTGTTATGATCGCTGCTTAGCTGTCAAACAGCAGAAGCAGCGATCATAACGTCGCTGTGCTACATGTGCAGAGAGCAGGGAGCCGCGCTTAGCGCTGGCTCCTTGCTCTCCTAGGTACAGTACACATCGGGTTAATTAACCCGATGTGTGCTGCAGCTACATGTCACAGTGCAGAGAGCAAGGAGCCGCGCGCACTGCTTAGCGCTGGCTCCTTGCTCTCCTTGCTACAGTATACATCGGGTTAATTACCCGATGTGTGCTGCAGCCACATGTCACAGTGCAGGAGCCGGCACTGGCAGCAAGAGCGGAGGCTGGTAACCAGCGTAAACATCGGGTAACCAGGGAAAGGTCTTCCCTTGGTTACCCGATGTTTACGCTGGTTCCAGCTTACCGCAGCTGCCAGTGCCGGCTCCTGATCGCTTCATTTCGTCGCTCTCTTGCTGTCACACACAGCGATGTGTGTGTCACAGCGGGAGAGTGACGACCAAAAAATGAAGCTGGACATTCAGCAACGACCGGCGACCTCACAGCAGGGGCCAGGTCGTTGCTGGATGTCACACACAGCGACGGGACGTCGCTGCAACGTCACAGAAAATGGTGACGTAGCAGCGACGTCGTTGTCGTCGTCGTTATGTGTGACACCAGCTTAATGCTGCAGCCAGAGTCACCTATCTGGCTAATCATTATTCGTACGCTTCCACTTTGTTTGCCAGTCATTGCACAGTCTGCCAAAACATTATAAGATCCAATTTAAATTGCTTGTTCTCACCCACAATTCTCATCATAGCATGGCCCCCCTATATCTCCATCCTCATCTCTGTGTATCACCCCACCCTTTCTCTACACTAAGCAAAATACTTTTGACTAAAGGCCCCGTCACACTAAGCAACATCGCTGCTAACGAACAACTTTTGTGAGGTTGCTAGCGATGTTGCTGTGTGTGACATCCAGCAACAACCTGGCCCCTGCTGTGAGGTCGTTGGTTGTTGCTGAATGTCCTGGGCCATTTTTTAGTTGTTGCTGTCCCGCTGTGAATCACAGATCGCTGTGTGTGACAGCGACAGAGCAACAACTAAATGTGCAGGCAGCAGGAGCCGGCTTCTGCGGAGGCTGGTAACCAATGTAAACATCGGGTAACCAAGAAGCCCTGTCCTTGGTTACCCGATATTTACCTTTGATACCAGCCTCAGCCGCTCTCAGTCAGTGCCGGCTCCTGCTCTGTGCACATGTAGCTGCAGGACACATCGGGTTAATTAACCCGATGTGTGCTGTAACTAGGCGAGCAAGGAGCCAGCGCTCAGTGTGCGCTGCTCCCTGCTCTGTGCACATTTAGCTGCAGCACACATCGGGTAATTAACCCGATGTGTGCTGTACTAGGAGAGCAGGGAGCCAGCGCTCAGTGTGCGCTGCTCCCTGCTCTCTGCACGTGTAGCTGCGTGCGCTGGTAACCAAGGTAAATATCGGGTTGGTTACCCGATATTTACCTTAGTTACCAAGCGCAGCATCTTCCACGCGGCGCTGGGGGCTTGTCACTGGTTGCTGGTGAGCTCACCAGCAACTTGTGTAGCCACGCTCCAGCGATCCCTGCCAGGTCAGGTTGCTGGTGGGATCGCTGGAGCGTAGCAGTGTGACATCTCACCAGCAACCTCCTAGCAACTTACCAGCGATCCCTATCGTTGTTGGGATCGCTGGTAAGTTGTTTAGTGTGACTGGACCTTAACATCCACACTAATTTGAACCTTTCACTCCCGGCTCCAAGACTTCTCCTGAGCTGCACCAATCCTCTGGAATGCTTTACGACAAGAAACTAGGATGATCCACAACTTACACAGCTTCAGACGCTTCCTAAAAACCACATCTTTTTACGGTGGTCGATCGTCCTCCCTAATCAAAGTCAATTCATATATATTCCCTCCACTATTTCTCAGAACATAATTCTCCCTCAAACTCCACCGCACATACAAGCATTACAAAGATTGTCTGGTGACTGGCTCATGCAGCCTCATGAATCTCCCATTATTTCGAGATGGCGGGGCCGTCGTAAATAAGCACTTGTACCTTGTCACCCCCACCTCACCCCATTGTAGCTTGTAAGTGCTTACGAGCAGGGTTGTCTTTACTTTTGCTTTATTGTATCTTTCTAATACTGTTAATTATGATTGTTTTTACATGAACCACTGAATAGTAAAGCGCTGTGGAATATGTTGGCGCTATAGAAATAAAGATTATTATTATTTTTTAGGTCTGAGTGCTGTCTTTGAAGAAAAAGATGACAGCACACTAACCAATTTATTCCTCAGGGCAGAGGTCCCCACAGCTTTGAAAGTGCATCATGGGCCATAGCTAACTCAGACAGGGTGGTGAGCCACATCCAGGTTTCGCCCCCTCACCGTAGTGGCTCCCACAGCCCCCATTACCAGTATAATGACAGCCAAAGCTTTTCCACAGAAATTGTACTGAAATAGTATACCAAGATCCCGGGGTTCCTACCTCACCTCATTTAGATCTGCTCTCCTGTGTGGGGCTACCCACAAAAGTCCCCACCTGAAGACCTGCTCTTCACAGCTGTTTACTCGCTCTTATGCACCAAGCTGGAAGACAGCCGCGAGCCACACATCATAGGTTGACAGGCCACACGTGGCTCCTGAGCCACAGGTTGGCTACCACTGCCTTAGGGCAATCAGATGACCATTTCTTGTTTTTATTTTTTTTTACAAACTGAATGTTTCGTGAAATTCTGTATTTCTGATGAGACTTGCTTAAGACTATAGCATGTCAGTTCTTTCAGTGTTTTGGCAGCGTTTCTCCCCCATTCAAATGGATAGGAAAAAAGCATCAAAGAGGCATACAAAAATGCGGTATTCTACACAGCACGCTTGTCTTGCCAGCACTCACATTTTTCTGCTGCAAATACTGAGCATGTGAACATATCCTTATATAAGGAACTATTTTATCTTGTACATTTTATTCACTGCTGATGTATAAAAATGGATGCAATACAGATGACAATACCGATGTAAAGTGGTCTTTTCTTCTGAATGAACATCGGACAATTTTTATAGGCTCATCAGAACTGAGCCCAAACGTTGCAGAGGAGCAGCATAAGGCAGAGCTCTAAAGCGGGCTTTACACGCTACGATATTTCTAGCAATTGCTAGCGATATCGTACGCAAAAGCACCCGCCCCCGTTGTGCATGCGATATCGTGTGATCGCTGCCGCAGCGAACATTATCGCTACGGCAGCATCACACGCACTTACCTGGTCGGTGGCGGCGCTGTGACTGCCAATCAATCCCTCCCTCAAGGGGGAGGTGCGTTCGGCGTCACGGCGACGTCACCGCGACGTCAGTAAGCGGCCGGCCAATCAAAGCGGAGGGGTGAAGATGAGCGGGAGGTAACATCCCGCCCACCTCCTTCCTTCCTCATTGCGGGCAAGACGCAGGTAAGGAGACGTTCCTCGCTCCTGCGGTGTCACACACAGTGATGTGTGCTGCCGCAGTAACGAGGAACAACATCTTTAAACAACCATTAACAATTTTTGGTTTTAGGACGACCTCTCCATGGTGAACGATTTTCACCACTTTGGAGGACGTTTAAGGTCGCTGGTCAGTGTCACACGCTGCGATACCATTAATGACCCCGGATGTGCGTCACTAACAACGTGACCCCGGCAATAAAATATTAACGATATTGTAGCGTGTAAAGCCCCCTTTAGTATTCTCCATCACATGGAGGGAGAGGTGACAGAGCTTCTTTTAGGAGGTGATGAGGTATTGCCAAGACATGCTAATAAGCACATACCTGTCTGCAGTATAATTGTATGGCACTGATGCCTTGTTGCAGAATGTCCTAACATTTTAAACATAGCCTGTTAAAAATACAACTAATATTTACCATCAACCCACAATCTAAAGTGACAATAAAAGAGTCCCAATTAAAGGCTGTGTTCAGTGACTCTCCGACCTGAAGAGTGTAGAACATCTGGTGCTGCCTTTGCCATCTGCTCAGTTTCACCCACCGTGTAAGGCTATGTGCGCACATTGCATAGTGTCCTGTCCATGCTGAAAAATCTGCAGTGATTTGACAGGTTTTCATCGTGTTTTTTCTTATGCTTTTTTTTTTACGTCATGGAGATCACTGCCGGGTCTCCGGCTGATGTTACAACTGAGAGCCGCCTGCTCCCGGCAATTTAACCCCCTGAATGCTGCGATCAGTGATATCGCAGCATTCAGGGGGCAGGGAGAGGGAACGCTTACCTCTCCCACGTGATCAGGTCCCTGTAATGCGATCACAGGGACCTAATCGCTGCCATGACAACCCCGGGTTACTGAACTACGAGTCACCTCACAGACCATGCCGGATGCATGGTGTGTGAGGCTAAGGGGTACTTTGCACGTTGCGACATCGCTACTGCAATCTCGTCAGGGTCAAAAAAGTGACGCACATCCGGCGCCAGTAACGACGTCGCAACGTGTAAAGCCTAGATGCACCGATAAACAATCGCAAAAGCGTCGAAAATCGGTGATCTGTGTAGTGTCGGTCATTTCCATAATTTCGCTGCAGCGACAGGTACAATGTTGTTCCTCGTTCCTGCGGCAGCACACATCGCTGTGTATGAAGCCGCAGGAGCGAGGAACATCTCCTTACCTGCGTCCCGCCTGCAATGAGGAAGAAAGGAGGTGGGCGAGATGTTTACTTCCCGCTCATCTCCGCTCCTCCGCTTCTATTGGCCGCCTGCCGTGTGACGTCGCTGTGATGCCGCAGGACCCGCCCCCTTAGGAAGGAGACGGGTCACTGGCCAGAGTGACGTCGCAGGGCAGGTAAGGGCGTGTGAAACTGCCGTAGCGATAATGTTTGCTACGGTAGCTATCACAAGATATCGCATCTGCGACGGGGGCGGGGACTATCGCGCTCGGCATCGCTACAATCGGCTAGCGATGTCAGCGTGCAAAGTAACCCAAAGTGTCAGTTCTGTGAGTGCAGCACTGACAGATATAATCCCACTACAGTGATTGAGCACTGCAGTGGATTATATCAGACGCAGGAAAAAACGCAGAAACAAATTGACATTCTGCAGATTTTTTCTGCAGAAAAATCTGCAGGGAAGAAATTGCGATATGTGCACAAAACTTCAGGATTCTCATAGACTTTGCTAGGATGCAGTTTTCCTTGCAGTATCGATTAAAATCTGCAAGAAAAAATGGATGAAAAAAACCGCAGCGTGGACATACAGCCTAAAGTGATTTTCTCTTCTCAAAAACAAAGTTAATTTTAATCACTAGATCTTGGAATAATAATAATAATAATTTCCACAATTGAATGTGTTTAAAAAAAAAATGTTCCTGTGCGGAGATCTGAATCTTATATACTGTATGCATACAGTATATATTATATACTTTCTTGAGAAAAAAAACCTTCTAGTGCGCACAGGGCCTTTGGTGAGTTTTGATGTTGCAGTTTTTTGCAGAATTTCTGCATCTACTATGTAAATTTACTTGCGTTTTTTTCCACAATTTTGATGCAGTTTTTGTCTCTTTTTGTTATGTCATGGTTTAAATAAAACTGCTTTTTTTCATACTTCCTGGTATTTGGCTTTGACAAAACTGTATTAATGCAGTCATGAGCAGGTTACATGGGTTTTAATGTGTTTTTTACCTGTGGATTACTGCCTATAATGCAATTTTACAGAAAAAATCTGCACATAAAACTCGGCGTACCAGCCACCAGCCTACCAGCCAGAGAAATTGACATTTTTCAGATTTCAAACACACATTGCAGGTCAATTTACACTGGGCAGAAAAGAAGCACAGAGGGCAGGAGATTTCCATAAATCCTATCCACTTTGCTGGAACTGTCAGTGTATGTACACATGCGTGGTGCTAAAGAGTCCCGCGATGCAGCATCCAGCCGTCGCTGTCTGACCTCTGCAGCTGCTTCCCGGTCAACAGTGCCTACATAAATGCATATGCATGACAGTAATTGGCAGGGCAGGAAGCTGCAGAGAGCAGAGGCAGAACACAGCGTCACTGGAGAAGGTGAGTATAAAATGCTTTTTATTTTCAATGTCTGTGATTTTCTGGTATATGTTTCACACCATAGTGTGGTCCGTGGGACATCAGTGATGCCAGAAAAAAACGGATGTGTTTCCGTGCGGAGCACGTGTGTACGCCACATGGAGACACGGTCAGTGAAAAATCCCTGATGTGTGCACAGACCCACTGATTATAATAGGTCTGCGTATGTCTGTGATTCTGGTACGTATAACAACTGTCACATACGTACCAGAATCACTGACGTGTGAAAGAGGCCTTAGGCCTGCGTCACACATCCGTGCCTCCGGTACGTGTGTGCCTTTTTTTTCACGTACCGGAGACACGGGCCCACGCGGTCCTATGTATTGTTATTGTTTTTGACACACGTAAGTATTCAGGAACGGAACGTGTGTCCGTTCCGTACTTACGTGTGTCCGTTTTTTAAAACCACTGACATGTCCGTGTTGCTCCGGCAGCACGGGTGTCACACGGTCCACACCCGTACCACACGGATATAGTGTGGATGCGGGCCCACGTGACAGGTGCCGGAGAAACACACGTGTCAGTGTAAAAATAATAAAAACACATACTCACCTCCACCATACCTGCAGTCTCTGCCGCGGCTGTCACCTGCATCCGTCCCCCAGTGAATTTGAACAACGCTTCTCCTTCACTGGGGGCCGGAAGCAGCGTCAGCGAGGCATGGCTTTGGCCGCACGCTGTCATTCAGCACCACAGACAGCGCCGGATGATGCAGGTACGCGGGACTTTCCGTTCTCCGTGTGTTATTACGTATAACACACGGAGAACACGTACGTGCCACAAAAACGGCACACGGGGAACAAACCACCCCTTTAACACGTACGTGACAAAAACGTTACATTTTGTCACATAAGTGTGGCAGAGGCCTTAGGCTGTGTGCGCACAGTGCATTAATGATGCGTTTTTTGTGCAGCTTTGGTGCAGATTGTGACACAAATCTGCATGTCTAGCCTTGTGCTGGAAAAGTCAATGAGATTTCTGAAGTGCTCTACACATGTTGCTTATTTTTTTCTTGCAGATTTAGTGCAGAAAATAATCTGTTGGTGCTTTTTTTCCCTGTGTTTGTTATTCCCTCCACTTATTGACTTCACTAAGAAAATCGCATGGCACATAAACACGTGCGTTTTTTGGTGCCGTTTTCTGGCAGAAGGTGCAGACCAAATCTGCAACATGCGCATGTATCCTTACAAGGACATAAATATCATCTCCTGTGATCATCTCACTTCGCTCCAGATCTGAGATCTCTGGGAACACTTGCATTCATAATGATATTAGCAATGAATTTAGGTTTATTTGCGGACGATGACTTGTGATCTGATGGCATCACAGACACATGAGGAGACTCATTACTTGATCATCTCCATTTCATAAACCTTCTTTTCTCCTTAGGGATGGGAGTTTTTCTCTTAGGCTGGAAACACATCTATGCGAGTAAAATCGGTCCGAGTTAGCTGAAAAAAACTCGGCTGATTTTAGTTCACGTTAGGTCAGAGTGCAGTGCAACTGCACTGCGATCCTGAGATTTTTCTCATGATTGCAGAGCGTGTGCAATGCGTGTGTGATCCGTGTGTGATCCTTTTTTTTCTCAGCAGCTGTCATCTGCCATTCAGCTCTGCTACATGACCGCTGACAGCAGCCACAGACAGCCATGTAGCAGAGCTGAATGGCAGATGACAGGAGACACAGACAGAGCCGCACGATCAGAATGAACGCGGGTGAACTTCACCTGACTTCATTGTCATACCGCGGCTCTGTCTGTGTCGCGTCCTGATTAACAGTCACCCGTGAAGGACTCACCGGTGACCGCTAATCCCCTGAGTGACTGAATTGAGAAGCGCGATTAGCGCTGCCATCACTCAGGTTACCCGCGGCCAGCTGGATACTCCCCCCGTGACCGCAACTCACCTATGACTTCATCGCTGTCACTCGGGCGACTTGCTGTCACTATTGGAGGATCCAGCAGTGGCCACGAGTTACCTGACTGACATCAGCTGATCGCGCTTCTCACCTCAGTTGCTGCGTGGAGCAGGCAGGAGCGGCGGTGTCTTCTGCAGCTCCTGTCACCTTCATGTAGCAGAGCTGAGAGCGTCGCGGGACCTCCGTGGATTACGTCGGACAAGGATGGGTTTTTTGCTTACTTAATAAAGTGGTGAACGAGGGTCTTTGTTATTGTTTATTATTTCAAATAAAGGATTTTTTCACTGTGTGTGTTTATTAACTTTAATTTACAGGTTAATCATTGGTGGTGTCTTATAGACGCCTGCAATGATTAATCTAGGATTTAGTGGCAGCTATGGGCTGCCATTAACTCCTTATTACCCCGATTGCCAACACACCAGGGCAAATCGGGAAGAGCCGGGTACTGTCCCAGAACTGTCGCATATAATGTATGCGGCAATTCTGGGCGGCTGCTGACTGATATTGTTAGGCTGGGGGGCTCCCCATAACGTGGAGCTCCCCATCCTGAGAATACCAGCCTTCAGCCGTATGGCTTTATGTGGCTGGTATTAAAATTGGGGGGGACCGCACGCCGTTTTTTTTTTAATTATTTATTTTACTGCTCAGCATAGACACGCCCACCGGCTGCTGTGATTGGTTGCAGTGAGACAGCTGTCACTCAGCGTGGGGGCGTGTCTGACTGCAACCAATCATAGGTGCCGGTGGGTGGGTAAAGCAGGGAATACGAGATTGAATAATGAGCGGCCGGTTTTTTCAAAAGAGGAGAAGCTGCCGGAGCAGTGTGAATGCCGTGCAGCGCCGCGCCGGGGATCGGGGATCGGTGAGTATGAGAGAGGGGGGGAGAGGGATAGACCGACATGGACAAAGAGTGAGGGACAGAGATAGTGACCAACCGACAGCCCGACCGACAGAGAGAGAATAGAAACCGAGAGGGAGAGACCGACTGACAGAGAATAGTGATTGACAGACATTGTGACACATCACTCGTTTCCAGTGTTTTAGGAAACATGCGAGAAATATATTTAGAAAATCGGATGTCACTAGGATGGTGTGAGTGCCCGTCCAGTGACGATTATTTACCCGCTCCCATAGACTTGCATTGGAGAGACTCGCAGTAGAAACTCGCAAAAAAGCAGCATGCTGCGATTTTTTTCTCAGTCCGATTTGGACTGAGAAAAAAAAAATCGCAGATGAGAGCTGAATCATTCACTAACATGTGTCCGATTCCAATGCGAGATTTTCTCACATTCCTCTACTGCGAGAAACTCGCAAGTGAGAAGCCGCCCTTAAGCCTCATCACAGACATGCTATATACTGGTCTATCCCTAAAGCTGGGTTCACACTAAGCGACAGCGACAACGACGTCGCTGTTACGTCACCATTTTCGGTGACGTAACAGCGACCTTGTAAGTCGCTGTTATGATCGCTGCTTAGCTGTCAAACACAGCAGAAGCAGCGATCATAACGTTGCTGTGCTACATGTGCAGAGAGCAGGGAACCGCGCTTAGCGCTGGCTCCTTGCTCTCCTAGGTACAGTACACATCGGGTTAATTAACCCGATGTGTGCTGCAGCTACATGTCACAGTGCAGAGAGCAGGGAGCCGCGCTTAGCGCTGGCTCCTTGCTCTCCTAGGTACAGTACACATCGGGTTAATTAACCCGATGTGTGCTGCAGCTACATGTCACAGTGCAGAGAGCAGGGAGCCGCGCGCACTGCTTAGCGCTGGCTCCTTGCTCTCCTTGCTACAGTATACATCAGGTTAATTAACCCGATGTGTGCTGCAGCCACATGTCACAGTGCAGGAGCCGGCGCTGGCAGCAAGGGCGGAGGCTGGTAACGAAGTTAAATATCGGGTAACCAGGGAAAGGTCTTCCCTTGGTTACCCGATGTTTACGCTGGTTACAGCTTACCGCAGCTGCCAGTGCCGGCTCCTGCTCGCTTCATTTCGTCGCTCTCTCGCTGTCACACACAGCGATGTGTGCGTCACAGCGGGAGAGTGACGACCAAAAAATGAAGCTGGACATTCAGCAACGACCGGCGACCTCACAGCAGGGGCCAGGTCGTTGCTGGATGTCACACACAGCGACAGCGACGGGACGTCGCTGCAACGTCACAGAAAATGGTGACGTAGCAGCGACGTCGTTGTCGCTGTGTCTGACACCAGCTTAAGACCATGTTCCCACATGAGAAAGTGTGGGTGGTTTTTAGGTGTCTGCAACACAATACACAATATCAATCTGCTCTGATTATTGCACATTTTTGCTGCGTTTCCCCATTTCTACAGAGTTTTTTGTTCAGATTTGTGGCTTTTTTAACTGTCTTTAGTGCAGAATTCTGCAGACTCTTCAAAGAAACCAATATGGAAAAAAACCGCACCAAAAATGCTCAGTGCAAGATTACACAAAAACGCACAGTGTATATGAGGTTAAGAAATCACATGGATTTTTTTTTAAATTGAAGCTGTGTCTGTGTAACTTGGTTATATTGCATTTTTACACATTTGTGCCAGGAACCATATTGTTTTTACAGCTCTTTTTTTTTTTTCTAATTGAAACAAAACATTGTGAATTTTACTACAAATGCAGCTAAAAACTGCACCACGTAATCAATGTGTGACCGCAGCCTCAGTCATCTGACCACAGCCTCAGCGATCTGACCGCAGCCCCGGTGATCTGACCGCAGCCCCGGTGATCTGACCGCAGCCTCGGCGATCTGACCGCAGCCTCAGTCATCTGACCGCAGCCTCAGTCATCTGACCGCAGCCTCAGTCATCTGACCGCAGCCTCAGTGATCTGACCGCAGCCTCAGGGATCTGACCGCAGCCTCAGGGATCTGACCGCAGCCTCAGGGATCTGACCGCAGCCTCAGGGATCTGACCGCAGCCTCAGTGATCTGACCGCAGCCTCAGTGATCTGACCGCAGCCTCAGTGATCTGACCGCAGCCTCAGTGATCTGACCGCAGCCTCAGTGATCTGACCGCAGCCTCAGTGATCTGACCGCAGCCTCAGGGATCTGACCGCAGCCTCAGGGATCTGACCGAAGCCTCAGGGATCTGACCGTAGACTCACTGATCTGACCGTAGACTCACTGATCTGACCGTAGACTCACTGATCTGACCGAAGACTCACTGATCTGACCGAAGACTCACTGATCTGACCGAAGACTCACTGATCTGACCCAAGCCTCAGGGATCTGACCGAAGCCTCAGTAATCTGACCGAAGCCTCAGTGATCTGACCGAAGCTTCAGTGATCTGACCGAAGCCTCACTGATCTGACCGAAGCCTCACTGATCTGACCGAAGCCTCACTGATCTGACCGAAGCCTCACTGATCTGACCGAAGCCTCAGTGATCTGACCGAAGCCTCAGTGATCTGACCGAAGTCTCAGTGATCTGACCGAAGCCTCAGTGATCTGACCGAAGCTTCAGTGATCTGACCGAAGCTTCAGTGATCTGACCGAAGCCTCACTGATCTGACCGAAGCCTCACTGATCTGACCGAAGCCTCACTGATCTGACCGAAGCCTCACTGATCTGACCGAAGCCTCACTGATCTGACCGAAGCCTCACTGATCTGACCGAAGCCTCACTGATCTGACCGAAGTCTCAGTGATCTGATTGAAGCCTCAGTGATCTGACCGCAGCCACAGTGATCTGACCGCAGCCACAGTGATCTGACCGCAGCCACAGTGATCTGACCGCAGCCACAGTGATCTGACCGCAGCCACAGTGATCTGACCGCAGCCACAGTGATCTGACCGCAGCCACAGTGATCTGACCGCAGCCTCACTGATCTGACCGAAGCCACAGCGATCTGACCGCAGCCTCACTGATCTTACCGCAGCCTCACTGATCTGACCGCAGCCTCAGTGATCTGACCGCAGCCTCAGTGATCTGACCGCAGACACAGTGATCTGACCACAGCCTCACTGATCTGACCCAAGCCTCAGCGATCTGACCCAAGCCTCAGCGATCTGACCACAGCCACAGTGATCTGACCGCAGCCACAGTGATCTGACCGCAGCCTCACTGATCTGACCGAAGCCACAGTGATCTGACCGCAGCCTGAGTGATCTGACCGCAGCCTCACTGATCTGACCACAGCCTCAGCTCATGCACAGGTAGCGGATTTGACAATGAAAATAAACATGGGAATATCGTTATGGTTCAGCTTCTGCACCTCAGCAGGTGGCAGGCTGCCTTCTCCCTCCCTTTGTGCCCCCACCATGTTCCTGCTCTTAAGTCACCTGTTCTCCACCCCACGCACTGTTTTTCCGTCTGCAGCTAGTTCACATTGATTGAGTTTTAGTAAACAGTGATATCGACAATTCCCTTAATTTGCTGCCAAATGAGTCTCCATCGATTTGGCAGAGGTTCAGGTGGTGATTCCTGGATGGCATTCAGAGTGAGATCAGCAGGAAGCTACTCTCAGATCAATGGTGCCTGAGTCAGCACAACCCCACATCTGTCAGCTTATTATTCATACACTATGCTGGCTACGTTAACCTGTTAAGACACCACAGACTCTGGCCTTTCTGATGGCTGCATACCAGTCCCGGCTATTTAGATGTCAAATTTCACTCCAACCCTGTCGACTATGTGTCAATCAGACCGACACTTATACCGTCACTATATTATTCCACATCTCAAAGCAAACAGCCATTCTGACTAATTCTTTACCAGCCACCCCCAGCGGAAGCCCACACACCTATATACAGCAGGATCCCCTACCGATCACTTACATGTAAAGTAATAGCCTACGGCCGCCATGTACAATCTGTTCTAGCAATGACGGCGAGCACAGGCTTCGTGTATAAGAGGAGGAAGGAATTCTGACAATGAGATGATTTACACGAAAATGTGCAAATGATGTAATGTGAAAAGATGGAAATTAGCTACAACTACAACTTCTGTTACTTTACAGGGACTGCAGATATGGGAAGGATAGGGGAAACAAGTCCAGAACAAATAAAGCCATGAAAAAAAAACACAGGAAGATGTAGAATACTTGTTAGGACTTTAGATTTTGGCTACAAATTCTGAGGTAAAAAAAACCCTCACCAAATACTCAACATGTGCACATGGCCTAAGAACTGATCACACAGACTTTCTGCTGCGTTTTTTTATGTGAAGTTTTTGAGCAGCTCAGTTTGAGGAGAAATAGGAGAGTTTCTGCTAAGTGATTCATTGCAAACAGAGTCTTTTTGCTGAGAGAAAGAGCGAGAGAGACACACAGTGAAAGAGACAGAAAGAGAGAGAGACACAGAGAGACAGACAGAGAGAGACAGAGAGACAGACAGAGAGACAGAGAGGGACACTGAGACACAGAGAGAGAGACACAGAGACAGAAAGAGACAGAGAGAGACATGGAGAGAGACACACACAGTGAGACAGAGAGAGACAGACAAAGAGAGACATGGAGAGAGAGAGAGAGAGACAGAGAGACAGCGAGAAAGACAGAGAGACACAGAGAGAGACATGGACTAAGAGAGACACGGAGACGGAGAGAAACACGTAGACTGAGTGAGAGAGACAGACAGAGAGACACAGACAGAGAGAGATACACAGAGAGAGAGAAACACAGAGACGGAGAGAGACACACACACAGACAGAGAGACACACACACAGACAGAGAGAGACACACACACACAGACACACCGTCAGAGAGAGAGAAACACAGTCAGAGAGAGAGACACACGCACACAGACACACAGTCAGAGAGAGAGAAACACAGTCAGAGAGAGAGACACACACACACAGACAGACACACAGTCAGAGAGAGAGACACACAGTCAGAGAGAGAGACACACAGAGAGAGAGAGACACACACAGACAGAGAGAGAGACACAGACAGAGAGAGACACAAAGACAGACAGACACAGACAGAGAGAGACACAGAGACACGGATCGAGAGAGACACAGACAGAGAGAGACACAAAGACAGAGAGAGACACCAAGACAGAAAGAGACACAAAGACAGAAAGAGACACAGAGACAGAAAGAGACACAGAGACAGAAAGAGACACAGAGACAGAAAGAGACACAGAGACAGAAAGAGACACAGAGACAGAAAGAGACACAGAGACAGAAAGAGACACAGAGACAGATATTCAGCCTTTCATGCTACACTAAAGGGTGTTCAGCCTGGTTTAACCTTATACATAATCGTAAAAAATCACGTGGGGTATCCTCTATTTTTGATAACCGGCAAAGGTAAAGCAGACAGCTGCAAGCTGATATTATCAGGCTGGGAAGGCCCATGGTTATGGGATTGGCTTCTGCTCAGTCTATGGAGCCTCATTCTGAGGCTCCATAGCCTTTGATCGAGGTAATCGAGGAACAGTGTGGGAACTGCTGGACTGTGTTGGAGCTGGGAATTTTGCTTTCTAATAAACTGGTGAACAAGAAACACACAGTCTCTTGTTTTATTTCTCTCTTTTTAGGTCTTTCAGGTTTCCATTTGTGGACTACAATCGGATTCCCTGGAGTATGTCAGAACCCCTGAATTACAGAGGACCTGCATTTTTTTAATAAAATGGTGAACGGGAAAGTGGTTTTTTTTGTCAAATAAACCATTTTGTCTGTGTTTTGTTTTTTTTTCTTTTCACTTACGGGGTTAGTAATGGGGGTGTCTGATAGACACCTCTCCATTACTAACACCAAGACTTGATGCTTGCTGACACTACACAGCTGTCATCTACCCCAACTACCATTACCCTGATTACCACTGCACCAGGGCAATAGTGCCAAAATTGAAGCATCTAATGTGAAGTGTTGCTTCTAGGGCGGCTGCGGCCTGGTATTTTTAGGCTGCGAGGTGCCCAATAACCATGGTACTTGTCAGCTGGATATTATCAACCTGCAGCTGTCTGCTTTATCTTTGCTGGTATCGAAAAATATGGGGGGGAACATTCTTCATTATTTTTTTTAAATTATTTATTAGGTTAAACACTCTTTTATGCCAAATAAAAGGCACTAAAGGGTATGAATGTATAATATATAAGGGGGTTGGGAAATGATGTCTATTCTAATATACTTCTATCATCTATCTAGTTATATCTTTATATTTTTTTGTGCCTGTATATAGGTGTGTTTGTGTGAATTGGGACGTGGGCAGTTATAGTGTTTGTTATGAGATGATGAAGGTTATAATTATGTATGCTTTTCTACCACCATAATCTGTAATAATAAACTTGCATCTTTCCTTTGGGCAACTTTCCTGTTTGCTCTGCTCCGTGTGTTTCAGCCAACTTTACGGAGTAAAAAAACACAAAATCGCAAGGAAAGGCGGAAGGGATTGATGAGGAAAATCAGCTGCATCAAAAACGTAACACTGATTGTGGGAATGTAAACCTATATATTATCGCTCCATCAGAGATTCATCCCTTAATAACTCATACTCTGTTATGAGTCAATGCGTAGAAAAAGTTTACACAACTGCTTCAAGGAAAAAAATAGGGAAGAAGAAAAAATGAATGAATGAATGAATGAAAACAAAAAGTGGTCCATTTCTCTCGGATGGTAAGGTTAAGACCCCACTTTGCGTTCACCTACTTGCAGTTCTAAACGCACGTTTTGGGCTTAATTGATTTGACCAAAGTTGCCTTTTTCAGAACTTTAGCGCTGAAAACGCATGCGTATTTACCTAGTTTTAGATGCGTTTTCAGCGCTTTTTGCATGCTTTTTCACCTGCATTTTGACAGATGTGTTTTGACCATCAAGACACTGCTAAATAAAGTTTAAACATTCAAACACAATGAAAAATGAAACACATATAGATTTTAGAAATAATTAAGAAAATAGAAATACAGTGTAACCTTGCTTAATGAGAACAATCCGTTCTGGGACTGTGCTTGTTAACCAAGTTACTCGTTCAGCAAAGCAAGATTTCACATAGGAAATCATTACAATGCTGACAATCCGTTCCACAACTAGTTAAATGTCCCATCCTGGTCCCAAGGCTATGTTCACACACTGCGTTTTTTACCTGCGTTTTGGGTCCGTTTTGGGTCCGTTTTTGCTGCAGAAATTTCTTGAGAAATTCTTGTAACCTTTCTGCAGACATTCCCCAGCAAAACCTATGGCAAAAAAAATTAGCTGTGCACACACTGCGTTTTTTTCTTAAGAAAATTCTTTCAGTAGATTTTCTTAAGAAAAAGAATGAGCATGTCACTTCTTTTCTGCAGCTAACTGCGTTTTTTGCCATAGATAATTGGCACAATAACGCAGGGAGCAACCAGCGGTAAAAACGGACCTAAAACGGACCTAAAACGGACCTAAAACGGACCTAAAACGGACCTAAAACGGACCTAAAACGCAGGTGCGTTTTTGGTGCGTTTTTTAACACAGGTGCACTCTTAAGAAATTTCTTAAGAAATTTCTTAAGAAAAATCATTTTTCTAGTGTGAACATAGCCTTATTCTGTCATTCCACACACACACACAAACACACACAAGCACGCACAAACACACAAGCACGAAAACACACATTATATGCTCACCTTACCTTCCGTTCCATCGCCGGTCTCCTGGGACTTGCTGTTCTCCGGTGCGGGCTGTGTATCGGGTTACCATAACGACGAGGAAGGAACTTCCTGCCAGAGCGCTGACGTCAAAGGCAGAGCCGCTTGCCTCTGATTGGCCAGTGCGCTGCCTTTGAGCAGCGGTGACAGGAACCAGGAAGTTCCTGCTTCGTCGCTATGGATACAGATGCCTGGAGTGGAGCGGCGCGGCGCACTACAGGACCCAGGAGACCGGCGATGAAACGGAAGGTACACATATTATATGCTCACCTTACCTTCCGTTCCACCGCCGACCTCATGGTACTTGTAGTTCGCCGCGATGTACCCGGGAACTACAAGATCCATGAGGCCGGCGGTGGAACGGAAGGTAAGGTGAGCATAATACTGTATGTGTGTGCGTGCGTGTGTGCGTGTTTGCGTGCGTGTGTACGTGCATGTGTGTGTTTGTGTGGACTGCAAGTGCAGGTCGGAGCGCGGTGGATGGACGAAACCGGAAGTGTGTGCGGTGAGGATCTTGCTCGCACAGCAAAGCTTTCTCGTAAAGCAGCTTACAAATTTACAGAAAGCTTTGCTTGTTAAGCAAAATTCTCGTTAAGTGGGTTACTCGTTAAGCGAGATTCCACTGTATTGAATGAAATGATAGCGGTAATATACTATTTATTGGAAAAATAGCAATAAAATTTAAATTATTATTTTTCTTTAATTTAATTGTTGGACTATGTGTGTGTGAAAAGGCACATATGAAATCATTATTTTAATGTCCAAAACGCATGTTTTCTGCACTGAAAAAGCAGGTAAAACGCAGGAATTTGAAGGAATCTTGGTTTTTGCCATTTCTCATTGACTTCAATTTTAGCAAAACGCACCCAAAATGGCAAAAACAACTGACATGCTCCCTCTTTGAGCGAATGTTTTTTGCCACAAATTATGCAAATTAAACGCAGCGTTTAGAAACACAAAGTGCGGTCTAGAAATCCCCATTTTCCATAGACTTTGCTGGAAAATCAAAACGTATGCCTTTTGGCATGAAAAAGGTGCTTCTCAAAACGGACCTAAAACACAGGTGGAAACGCAAAGTGCGGTCGCAGCCTTAGGCTATGTGCGCACTTACCGGATTTTGCTGCGGATTTTCCGCGGATTTGCTGCATGTTTCGCTGCAGAAAATGTTCATAACATCTCTGCAGTGAATCACCAGCAAATCCTATGGAGAAAAAAAATCCTGTGCACACTAGGCGGAATTTGACAGCTGCATGTTTTGCTGCGGAAATCCCGCAGCAAAAACAAGTGCATGTCACTTCTTTTCCGCAGGTAGCTGCGGGTTTTCCCTAATCTAATGTAAAAATCACGCAGGGAACAGCTTGCGGAAAAACCGCACCAAATCCGCACCAATTCCGCACCAAATCCGCAACAAAACGCGACAATCCGCATGCGGATTTGGGTGCGGATTTGATGCGGATTTTTCCCGCAGGTGATAAGATCTTTGGGAGCCTGCGGAATTTACGCAAGGAAATTTCATTTCCCAGTGCGCACATAGCCTAACACTCCATGGATGTATGAATCTACTCTAATAAAGATGGATAGGTAGACTGGTCAATTTTATTTTATGGGATTTGTTCTATTTGATTTTATCTTTTTTTTCCTTTCCCCTAATGAGAGTGTGACTTGTGCGCAAAAGAAAAGAAAGAAAGATCACAAAAACTCAGTAACCGGATCCAATTTACATCTTTCACGTCCAATTCCCATGGGCTGCATGACATACATTATATCTTTTCACAGATACTGCGGATAATATTATTCACTCATACAAGTGCAAGGTGACAAACATGTAAGCTCGGGGGACTTGGAGGTGCAGTCACTTTTTATAGATTTATAGCAGTGAATATTAACTACCATCCTATACAATTAAGGGGATGGGGCTATCTGGATTAGAAGAACTATTTTCAAATACTTTCTTAGGGAATGAATTTGAAGTTTTGAGTCCCCCATGTGGGACCCTCTTCTAATACCAGGATATTTATTGATGATTTAAGTAAGTGTAATGCATTATTTCTCCTGTAGGGGCGCTGCAGGAATATTAAGGATTGGATTCCAGGTTCCATCACATGATACAACTGATCAGTGGGGTCCCGGCAGTGACCGGTTGTGGTTAGTCTGTAGAGACCAAAATATCAAGAAGTAATTGTTGTTCTGCAGCAACATAGCTATCCGTGTCGGGAGCAGTAGGGACCGTACGCCCAGAGAGCAGGAATCAGACCTGTGCTTTTCAGTTCTTGCCCTCAGCTGCACAGTCACACTGGTGGCGGCCGGTGTCTGATCAGTGTGCAGGGGATATACAGGTTTCTAGATACATACATTTTAGCTACCTGCAGTCCATTTCCAGGAGGCCTCTGGTGTAACACGAGCAGATGATTAAGCACTACACTTTTCTTCAAACTTACTTCATAAAACCCCACTCCAGCCATTTTTTTATTTCACCGGTGGAGTGGTGCTTTAAAGGGAACCTGTCACCAGATTTGGGGCCTATAAGCTGCGGCCACCACCACCGGGCTCTTATATACAGCAATCTAACAGGCCGCTGTGTAGAACGTAAAAATCACTTTTTATAATACTCACCTAAAACGGTCGCTGTGGTGGAGTTGGGTCATATGGGCGTCTCCATTCTCCAGTGCCGGCGCAACCCCTTTCGGCCATCTTTGTCCTCCTTCTTCCTACATCATACACACTCACCGGTCCCGCGCAGGCGCAGTGTAATACTTTGATCTGCCCTGCTCAGGACCTCAATGCCGGCGAGTGTGGATGACGTAGGACGCGTCATGTACCCCGGCTTCAGAAGAAGGATGACAAGGATAGCCAAAAGAGGAGGCGCTGGCACCAGAGAACGAAGACACACATATGACCCAACTCCAAGCACAGCGACCATTTAGGTAAGTATTATAAAGTGATTTTTACGTTCTACACAGCGGCCTGGGCTCTTATATACAGCATGTTAGAATGTTATATATAAGAGCCCACTGGTGGTGGCCGCAGCTTATAGTCACCAAATCTGGTGACAGGTTCCCTTTAAATGTAAGTCCCCTCCGATATCTTATCCTCACCCTTTGGCATATCCATCTGCTTCCAGCATCGCTATAGTTGGTCTCCAGTGTTTTGTGACCTGCCAGCAGAAGCAGTGTGGTGGTCACAACGTAATAAAACTCTATGAGAGCCTCGTTCTGGTCTTTTTCTACTCACAGAGTTGTATTGGCAGCCTGTGACTTAATTTTTAATTTACAAGCCAGTCAGAAGTTACAGGCACAGAATGGCACCGCAGGACTAGAGCGACACTGAAAAGGGATGAAGGCGGCAATAGGCGAGTATAGTACCTGGGACAAGGGGAATTACATTTAAAGTGCCACTCCAGGACTGAAAAAAATGCTGGAGTGGAGCTTTAAATTAGGGGAGAATCTATAACCAAATAGAGGAAGCCATATTCATCATGTCCTTCCAGCCAGGTGAGGTCCTACATCTTGTATGATTAGTGATAGTCCTATAACTATACCATTATATAGCACTGTTCATATCAAACTCAAAGGCAACGCACAGCATTATCATTATATAGAGAAACCACAGCACGTGACGGAGTAAAACACCAAATGAAAGTGAAAGTGTTGGCTGCTTTCTGATGCAAATTATCATTCAGGCAGTCATGGTTCTGTGTAATATGACTTTGTCCGATGTTCTATCCTCAGGAGCGCACTGCTCCGTTGTCTCCTGGCTTCCTGATGATTGACAGTTCGGACAAGAGTCATGGCTGAACTGTTGGCCCAAACTGTGCGCTCTCTGACACGATCAGCAGACGCCCCTCTGCAGCTACAACATTGGATGAACATGAGGGAAATAAAGCAAGCTGGCTGCAAAGCAGCACTTTCCAGCTCTGTAGAAAAGAGCTTGTAAGTGCTGGCCTCTTCCCTAGGAAACCAACCATCAATGATAGACTGCAGCGCTGGATGGTAATCAAAGCAATATTAGCAGTAAACTATAAAGTTAAAAATTCCTCCTTCCTAGCGTACATCAGAGATTTTTAATTAGATGGAAATTGCAAAGTTGGTTGTTTTTACAATCTATTTTCAATTTTACCCATTCAAGTGGCAGAGACAATCCCTTTAAAGGGAATCTGTCAGCAGGTTTTTGCTATGCAAGCTGAAGCAGAATACTGGGCTTAAAACACAGAATTCAACAATGCGTCTTTTATCAAGTTACCTGCAGTTGTTTAATTTCAATGTCTGTTTTAGCTCCAGGACCTTATCATTGCTTGGACTACATTAACTCTTGCGTGGTAGTCCAACATGCCCCATTTTCTGATAAGCAGCTCACTGTCTATAGACATTGTACATAGTGCGGTAGATGTGGGCGGGATTAGCTTTTGTAGCTCTGCTGCATTGCTACTGTACATCTAAGGGGCACTTTGCACACTACGACATCCCAGGTGCGATGTCGGTGGGGTCAAATTGAAAGTGACGCATATCCGGCGTCGCAGGCGATATCGTAGTGTGTAAATCCTTTATGATACGATTAACGAGCGCAAAAGCGTCGTAATCGTATCATCGGTGTAGCATCGGTCATTTCCATGAATTGGGAAATACCGATGTACGATGTTGTTCCTTGTTCCTGCGGCAGCACACATCGCTGTGTGTGAAGCCGCAGGAGCGAGGAACATCTCCTACCTGCGTCCTGCGGCTCACACCGGCTATGCGGAAGGAAGGAGGTGGGCGGGATGTTTACGTCCCGCTCATCTCCGCCCCTCCGCTTATATTGTCCGCCTGCCGTGTGACGTCGCTATGACGCTGCACGACCCGCCCCCTTAATAAGGAGGCTGTTTGCCGGCCAGAGCGACGTCGCAGGGCAGGTGAGTGCATGTGAAGCTGCCGTAGCGATAATGTTCGCTACGGCAGCGATCACCATGATATCGCAGCTGCGACGGGGGCGGGGACTATCGTGCTCGGCATCGCAGCATCGGCTTGCGATATCGTAGTGTGGAAAGTGCCCCTAAAAGCTGTGATTGTGTCAGAACTGCTGCACCCAGTAAACTAAGTGATACATCGTTGGATTCAGGGTCTCTGCCTACATCATGCTGCTCTCAGATGCAAAACCTGCTGAGCTATTCCCTTTAATGTTGGGGGAACCTGAAGACACAAGGCAACCTGTGATACTGAAAAAATAGGTGCCCAATTTCAACTTTCTTTTTGACATTTACTGCAATGTTATTCCATGCTGTGGGTAACCTGATGTCACCCAAACATCTGTGCCTCTAGCTAGAGCTGTACAACAACTTTAGTTTTGACCGCCCAGCTTTGTCATTTTTGTTTTTTGTTTCCGAAAGCCATACATACAATCCTTTGTTGTCTTCCATTCTCACGTCTGCTTTGATCTCTGGCCTATAATTTGTTATTGTCTCTCTAACAATACCCAAGTAAACGGATTTAATTTGTTTACGTTGGTAAATTAATTTGCATAATAAATTGGAAAGTTTGCTTTACATTGCATATAGTGTGTAAATTCCCTATTTGCTCTAGGTTAATTATACAGAAAAGCTCCTTCTTTTCACTTAAACAAAAAATAGTAGAATTCTATTTAGGGCATGTGCACACGTTGCTTTTTTTTCCGCGCGGAAAAAAACGCACCCTCTGGCAGAGGGGAGAATAGTAAACAATGCTTTTTGAGAAACAACGCATCGAAAACGCATGCGTTTTTATTGCGTTTTTCATGCGTTTTTCATGCGTTTTTTTAGGTGCGTTTTTTAAGACTTGGGTACCTATACGTCAGAAAACCCCCACAAGTGACCCCATTTTGGAATCTGCACCCCTCAAGGATTTTAATCAGGAGTATATTAAACATTTTGAATCCACAGCTACTTCCCCCAAAATGTAGCTGTAGCAACAATATTCTCACTGTTGGGCTATGTGGCCATGATCCAGCGACACGGCGTCTAGTACCCAGTGTCAGCCTTCCTGCAGAGATGTGAGTGTTGTCCACGGGAGAACGCAGCTGCCCATGCCCACGATTTGGGTTCAGGCTGCTGTGGAGCTCTATGCTACCTGCAGAGCACACTCATCTCCGCAGCATAAATTGACATGCTGAGGCTCGGGAAGCTGCGCCACCGGTCGGTTTATGCTGCGGAGAAAAGAAGCACAGTGGGCATGAGATTTCTAAAAATCCTTCCACTGTGCTTCTACTGCACAACGCAGCGTCATGGACGCAGGGAAAACAATCTGCGCCCAAAACGCTGCAAACCCCGATTGTGGGCATCCAGCCTAAAAAGCGTCAATGGAGGTCAAATATATATACAACGTCCCACACCCCCCCTGCATATTCTAAGCTGGCACCTTTAGTATCTTTCATGTGGCACTAAAGGGTGCCTAGCCTAGTTTTTATCACAAAAACAAAAAAAAAATGGCGTGGGATCCCCCCTATTTTTGATAGCCAGTCAGGGTAAAGCAGACAGCTGTAGCCTGCAAACCACAGCTGGCAGCTTCATCTTGTCTGGTGATCAATTTGGAGGGCTCCCCAGGTTTTTTTTTTTTATTTATAAATAAAAATAATAAAAAAAAAATAACATGGGGTCCCCCCAAATTAGATCACCAGCCAAGGTGAAGCTGACAGCTGAGGTCTGGTATTCTCAGGGTGGGAAGAGCCATGGTTATTGGACTCTTCCCAGCCTAAAAATAGCAGGCCACAGCCGCCCCAGAAGTGGCGCATCCATTAGATGCGCCAATCCTGGCGCTTCGCCCCAACTCATCCCGCGCCCTGGTGCGTTGGCTAACGGGGTAATAAATGGGGTTGATACCAGATGTGTAATGTCACCTGGCATCAAGCCCAGCAATTAGTGATGTCACGGCGTCTATCAGACACCCGACATAACTAATTGACAGTAAACAAAAGCAAAAAAAGACAACAAAAAATTTTTTATTAGAAAAAACACTCCCCAAATCATTCCCTTGTTCTCCAATTTAATAAAAAAAATGGGTCCGCAGAAATCCATTTGGATGTCCCACGTCGGCTCTGGACCTTCTAGAATATGGGGGCACGTTCAGGGAACGTATCCCCCATTTTCTAGGAGGGCAGACCCTCCATTTGAGGAGAGTGGGTGCAAAAATCTGCACCCACTCTCCCCGGGTCACAGCTGCAGAGTGCCGAGCAGCCAGCACAGCTCTCTGAACACAGTGCTGGCTGTCAGCTGCTCGGCACATGTGACCGGCCGGCGTCTGCTGTGAAGGAGGAGGGGGCCGCGAGGGATCAGCGCTGCGACCGGACAGGTATGTATGACACCGGGGGAAATTGGGGTGAACGGGCAGGGCCTGGGTGCATTTTTCTGTTGCATGTCTCAAGGCACATGCGACAGATAACATAGGAGCAGGGCGGCCGGTGCGCTACTGTGCGCGCGGCCATGTTGGATTTTCGGGAGGGGGGTCGGGGGTCGGGGCGGGCACTTTGGCGACACCGGGGGCTTTGCCAGGAAGTGAGGTCAACAGGAAACCTCTTGACCTCACTTCCAGGTAAATGCCTGCGTTCTGGCGTGCCGACAAAGCCCGCGGACCGCAACAAAAAAGCAGGTCCATAGGGTGTAGCTGCGTTCTGACCCCACATCATTGATTTCAATGGGGGAGAGAACGCAGCCACAACGCACAAAAGAAGTGACATGCTGCTTTTCTTTCCGCACCGATTTTTGGCATCCAAAACGCTGCGGAAAGAAACGCAGCGTGTGCACTGATTTTTCAGCTTTCCCATACACTTTGCTGGGAAAGCTGAACGCATGCAATTTGCCACTGAAACGCTGCGGTTCAAAACGCAGCGTTTCCGCGGTAAAAAACGCAACGTGTGCACACAGCCTTAATGGGAAATTCTGAGATTCAGAGTGCTGTAATCACATTTAGGACTCATTCAGAAGTCAGTGATGTTGGTCAAAAAAGGGTCAGAGTTTGGTCAGAGTTTGGTCAGAGTTTTATTAGTGTTTGATCAGAGTCAGCTTTTACCATCAGTTTCATTGGTTTTTCGTGGCTGATGAAAATTTTCCCATCAAACAGTTCCTTAAAAGTTGACAGCACATGGATGACATATGAGTGTTTTCTAGGGATGAGCGCGCACTTGCTCGGGTGCTCGGTACTTGTACTGAGCTGTCGGATGCTTGGACGGGCTCGACTCGTGTGCCAAGTCTAATGGAAGTCAATGGGAAACTCAAGCATTTTTCCGGAAGATCTTGATTGAGTTCGCCATTGACTTCCAATATACTCGATACACAATTCGAGCTTGTCCGACTGCTTGTTACGAGTACCGAGCATGGTAGTGCTCGCTCATCCCTAGCACTGTCCATTTAGTTCACGGATCTATAGACTTTCATTGGCGAGTAAGTTCCAACACTCAAATCAATATCGGACAAATTCCATGCTTTTGTATCAATCACTTAGTCTAAGGAGACAAATCGGACATGTGGTCTACCCCATGGACTATCATCGTGCTATCTGTGAAAAACAGGGATAGTACTCATGCGAGAAAAACTGAGCTCTGAATGAGCCCTTACACGTGGATTGTTATGGAGTCATACAATTGGATGTGGAATATTAAGAGTATGCTTGTGTATAAAGACATACATCTAATTATATGGAAGCAGGTGTGTAATATGGTGATAATTCTATCAGAAATAAGCAAAATCACGAGACTTGTGAACATGACTGTTCAAGAGATACACACGAGGAAGGTACAGAAGACAATGCACACTGTAAGGACGTGGATGCAACTATTAGTCACAGATATTCTACGAATTTTCATTATCAATATGCAATATCATATAATTAGCTGTCATAATAATAATATCACACATCCCACGTCTTCACTATCAATATTCATCACACAGAATCTATCATAGACAAGTTCCTGCATAATACGGCTCATATCAGACATCAGACCATTACCCTGACACCAGCACCCGCAGCATCTGCCAGCTCTACGCCTGGATCCCACCAGGCCTTAGGGGAATCAATGACAACCGTGACAAAGTGACAACCGGAGGCGTCTTCACTAATATGAAACTGGTTTACACACAGTAAGGATATGGAGTGATCCAGCTTTATACATACATGCACATAAAAATATATATACATGTACACATACATATACTGTATATACATAGAGAGAGCGAGGTGGAGGTCAGTCAAGAAGTTGACGGAATTGTTCACTTGTTCTGAAGTTGATCAGTCGGTGATTTATCATTTCAACGTATGAGATTGTCATCCAGGACTGCAGACCTGCAATAACAATGAAGTGCAGGAAAATCATCCGCCCTGGGCTTCAGTAAATTCACGGGCTTGAAAAACTACATTCAGAACAGTTTTTCATCTGCAGAAATATCTGAAACCAATCTCTCATCTCAATATTCCCTTACAATGTATTTTTTATGCTTAGCATAGTGCGACCAGATAGCTAAAGCTGCACGTACATAGAAAGATGATGCCGTATACTACAGTGAAGGACCAGAGGCTATGTCAGTAGTCAGTGGCCGCCAGATTACAGCTCTGGAAACATCTCCCTACCTGTCTGATTAGCGAGCCTGGCGCTACGTAATCACACCAATCACACTGCACCGAGCCTATCCGAACATGTACCAGGTATCCCACCAAGGCGCAGGCGGTTTCTTGGACCGTAGTCTGAAGGCTACTGAAGCTGCCACTGGACTAATGTCCTGCAAATCTTTTTGTTCAACTCTAACATACTGTATATCAGTACAGCACGAATGTTTTGTGAACCAACAGGGGAGGCAATCCAATAAGGGCCGTTTCTCATTGCGTTCCTATCTCTGTTCAGTGGTCCCGTTGGGGCTTCCACCAGGGTGTTCGCTTCCGGAAAGCGTTTACTCCCGAAAAAAAGAGCACGACACAGCACACAGTGACTCCGTCTGCACCAGTATAGTCAAAGCATCATTGGCGCATACATCCAAAACCCATTTTGCATGGGGTCCGGACCGAAGCCCTGATGGGACCACTGAACGGAGATCGGAACGCAGTGTGAAAGCGACCTTCCAATTTTTTTCCAGCTGTCTCCAAGTTCCAGAGAGTAGATGTAGAAACTTGGCACTTAAGGTCAATGTGAATTGTGGTTTTTATTGTGAAGAACTTGTAGTACCAGCAGAAGCACAGACACCGCATCATGCCCAGCTAAGCCACTCACCACACTACTATACTTTCTGAGGACCCTCTGCACGCACACTTACGAGGGTCTATTGACCAAAACATCTGTGCTTGTACTGGTCCTGCAAGTTCTTCATAATAAAAACCACTATTCACATTGATCTTGAGTGCCAAGTTTCTACATCTACGTATGACGGTTTTGGACCCTACTTGTGCCCCCCCAGAAGTACCGTGTGTATCAACTCTAAGTTCCATAGAAACATAGGTGACCAGATAAAAAAAAGCCACAATTACATTTTTGACTTAAAGACACCTCCTTTTCACAAGGTCTTGGAACCCAACTTAAAGAGAATTCGTCATTTTAATCTTTATTTCATAAATCAATAGTTCTCATGAAAATAAGCAACTTTCTACGTTATTTTATCAGACATATTTGCCTCTTTCTCCTTATGGACTGATCTCGCACTCTCAATTCCTGGGTAAAATCTGTAAAATCTGTATTCAGTGAAGACAAAAACTGTGAATCCCTATGAAAGAGCGAGATGGAGGCAGACACAGACATTCAGCTGCAAGTTATCCTGAAATGACAATCATCTGGAGGCAGATAGACATTCTGCTGCAAGTTCTCCTGAAATGACAATCATCTGGAGGCAGACACATACATTCTGCTGCAAGTTCTCCTGAAATGGCAATCATCTGGAGGCAGATAGACATTCTGCTGCAAGTTCTCCTGAAATGGCAATCATCTGGAGGCAGATAGACATTCTGCTGCAAGTTCTCCTGAAATGACAATCATCTGGAGGCAGACACAGACATTCTGCTGCAAGTTCTCCTGAAACGACAATCATCTGGAGGCAGACACAGACATTCTGCTGCAAGTTCTCCTGAAACGACAATCATCAGCACAAGCCGCCATCTCCTATCTCAGTAATCGGAACATCTTAATTCGCTGAGACAAATATTACCGATAAATTGAGAATTTTGAGAATGAAACATCAGTCCTCGAGGAGAAAGAAGCATATCTCAATAATAAGATATATCACAAAGTTTATTTTCATATGTACTATGGATTTATGTGGTATAAACTTTAAAAAATGAAGATTACTCTTTAAATCTACTATACTCTTTTGTTATTAGGTGAAATGTTCTTTAAGGACATCTGGACTGAGCCACAGGATACATAACGTTACTCTTCTGAAGACTTTTGCTAATCTCCTGACAATGCAAATTCCTTCCAATGGGAATCATTGCACACAGCCATAAAATTGTCTATATTCCCATAATAGAGAAAAAAATGTCATTTTCAGAAGGGGACGCTCAGCACCAACAATGTTATTACCCGCAGAGGGACGTTACTTTGCATATGATCACTAATTTCACTTAGCATGTCTAAGAAACGGTTACTTTAGGCACCAATCTTGCCAGACAATATATTGGTCTCGGATAACCATGACTCCAGAGGGTATAGACTATTAACAGAATCACATTTGAAGAAATGATGGAATGAAACACGTAAGATAACCAAAGAAATGCATAAATGTGACCAGTTATACCTTTTTATATCATGCACAGCTGTGATGGCGCATGCAAAATATGCCCAAGTATCAATGTGAATGAGCGTATCAGTATCGTCACAGGTCGCATAGAATAAGCACACAAGGGTAGTGATGGGCGAGCACTAAAATGCTTGAGCGTCAGCATGTGAATCAAGCATGTCGGACTCGAGTACCGAGCATAATGGAAGTCAATCTGAGCATTTTTCCAGAAGGTAAAATGTTCTCGAGGTCGAGCACCCTGATACTCGATCAAGTATCAACCTGTGATGAGCATGCACGCTAATCACTACACATAGGCAATACCATATCATACCTGATTAGCAACACATAGCGTATCTGTGTTATAGGAGAAATACTCATTAACATGATCATTATGCCATACAGCTGCCAGGAGTTTGTATGTTCTCCCCGTGTTTGTGTGGGTTTCCTCCGGGTACTCCGGTTTCCTCCCATACTCCAAAGACAAACTGATAAGTAACTTAGATTGTGAGCCCCAATGGGGACAGTGATGATAATCTCTATAAAGTGCTGACAAAATTAATGGTGCCATATAAAACAAGTAAATTCAATAAGTGATGCTGCTCTAATACTAATTCCAGGTAATAATGTTCATGCGCTCTTCTGTGCCTCTACAGAACAGTACAAGCTGCTGCCTACAAAACATCAATGTATGGACCGCACTGTCATCAGTATATACAGACAGCAGCACCATGTACCCCAATATATAATATAACCATCTGCTTGTGGCATTACCGCTGGCAGGTTACATAATACAAATGATGGGTGATACCCTATACAGAACTGCAGATCAGAACTCGCAACGACCGAGCACCCAGGTGTAGCAATAGCCACATTGACACTTTATATAAGCGATTCGGGCAAGCAAGGCTGTGGCGTAGTTCACCCCTCTCATTAGTCCCCAGGCATGGTGAGCATAGGCAATACCATGGCAATAATGATGTTATCAGCCCCACTCACTGCCCGCACCGAAGCAAAGAGGAGAGGTATACAGTATTATAACTGTACTGCTGGGACAGATGAGGAGAGGAGCCAGATGCTGCCCATAAACTGCCCATACGCTGCCCAGACAGACTATATATCTGCTGTACACTGCTCAACCTTCTCAATATACATATATCCACTATATATACCTGCTGCTTGCTGCTCCTCCACCTCCTCACTGTATATCCATTATATATCTGCTGTATACTACTTCTCCATCTCCTCATATATTTGGTGCATACTCCTCCATCTCAGAAATAAAGTGAGTAGATGGCGGAGTATACAGCAGATATTTAGTGAGGAGATGGAGTATAGAGCAGATATATAGTGAGGCAATGGAGGCATATCCAGCAGATATATAGTGAGGAGATGGAGGCATATCCAGCAGATATATAGTGATGAGATGGAGGCATATCCAGCAGATATATAGTGAGGAGATGGAGGCATATCCAGCAGATATATAGTGAGGAAATGGAGAAGTATATACTGAGAATATGGAAGAGTATACAGCAGATGTATACTGGGGATATGGAAGAGTATACAGCAGATGTATACTGGGGATATGGAAGAGTATACAGCAGATATATAGTGAGCAGATGGAGGAGTACACAGCAGATATATAGTGAGAAGATGGAAGCGTACACAGCAGATACATAGTGAGAAGATGGAGGAGTATACAGCAGATATATAGTGAGAAGATGGAGGAGTATACAGCAGATACTGTATATAGCATGGGGATGAAGGAGTATACATCAGATATATAGTGAGGGGATGGAGGAGTATACAGCAGATACTGTATATAGCATGGGGATGAAGGAGTATACATCAGATATATAGTGAGGGGATGGAGGAGTATACAGTAGATACTGTATATAGCATGGGGATGAAGGAGTATACAGCAGATATATAGTGAGGGGATGGAGTATGCAGCAGATATATAGTGAAAAGGGGGGAGTATATAGTGAGCAGATGGAGGAGTATACAGCAGATATATAGAGAGAAGATGGAGTAGTATACAGCAGATGTATAGTGAGGAGATGGAGGAATATACATCAGATATATAGTGAGGAGATGGAGGAGTATACAGCAGATATATAGTGAGGAGATGGAGGAATATACATCAGATATATAGTGAGGAGATGGAGGAGTATACAGCAGATATATAGCGAGGAGATGGAGGAGTATACAGCAGATATATAGTGAGGAGATGGAGGAATATACAGCAGATATATAGTGAGGAGATGGAGGAGTATACAGCAGATATATAGTGAGGAGATGGAGGAGTATACAGCAGATATATAGTGAGGAGATGGAGTATACAGCAGTTATATAGTGAGGGGATGAAGTATACAGCAGATATATAGTGAGGAGATGGAGTATACAGCAGTTATATAGTGAGGAGATGAAGTATACAGCAGATGTATAGTGAGGAGATGGAGTATACAGCAGATATATAGTGAGGACATGGAGTATACAGCAGATATATAGTGAGGAGATGGAGTATACAGCAGATATATAGTGAGGAGATGGAGTATACAGCAGATATATAGTGAGGAGATGGAGTATACAGCAGATATATAGTGAGGAGATGGAGTATACAGCAGTTATATAGTGAGGAGATGGAGTATACAGCAGATATATAGAGAGAAGATGGAGTAGTATACAGCAGATGTATAGTGAGGAGATGGAGGAATATACAGCAGATATATAGTGAGGAGATGGAGGAGTATACAGCAGATATATAGTGAGGAGATGGAGTATACAGCAGTTATATAGTGAGGGGATGAAGTATACAGCAGATATATAGTGAGGAGATGGAGTATACAGCAGTTATATAGTGAGGAGATGAAGTATACAGCAGATGTATAGTGAGGAGATGGAGTATACAGCAGATATATAGTGAGGACATGGAGTATACAGCAGATATATAGTGAGGAGATGGAGTATACAGCAGATATATAGTGAGGAGATGGAGTATACAGCAGATATATAGTGAGGAGATGGAGTATACAGCAGATATATAGTGAGGAGATGGAGTATACAGCAGTTATATAGTGAGGAGATGGAGTATACAGCAGATATATAGTGAGGAGATGAAGTATACAGCAGATATATAGTGAGGAGATGGAGTATACAGCAGATATATAGTGAGGAGATGGAGTATACAGCAGATATATAGTGAGGAGATGGAGTATACAGCAGTTATATAGTGAGGAGATGAAGTATACAGCAGATATATAGTGAGGAGATGGAGGAATATACATCAGATATATAGTGAGGAGATGGAGGAGTATACAGCAGATATATAGCGAGGAGATGGAGGAGTATACAGCAGATATATAGTGAGGAGATGGAGGAATATACATCAGATATATAGTGAGGAGATGGAGGAGTATACAGCAGATATATAGTGAGGAGATGGAGGAATATACATCAGATAAATAGTGAGGAGATGGAGGAGTATACAGCAGATATATAGCGAGGAGATGGAGGAGTATACAGCAGATATATAGTGAGGAGATGGAGGAATATACAGCAGATATATAGTGAAGAGATGGAGGAGTATACAGCAGATATATAGTGAGGAGATGGAGGAGTATACAGCAGATATATAGTGAGGAGATGGAGTATACAGCAGTTATATAGTGAGGGGATGAAGTATACAGCAGATATATAGTGAGGAGATGGAGTATACAGCAGATATATAGTGAGGATATGGAGTATACAGCAGATATATAGTGAGGGGATGGAGTATACAGCAGATATATAGTGCGGGGATGGAGTATACAGCAGATATATAGTGCGGGGATGGAGTATACAGCAGATATATAGTGCGGAGATGGAGTATACAGCAGATATATAGTGAGGGGATGGAGTATACAGCAGATATATAGTGAGGGGATGGAGTATACAGCAGATATATAGTGAGGATATGGAGTATACAGCAGATATATAGTGAGGGGATGGAGTATACAGCAGATATATAGTGAGGGGATGGAGTATACAGCAGATATATAGTGCGGGGATGGAGTATACAGCAGATATATAGTGCGGGGATGGAGTATACAGCAGATATATAGTGAGGGGATGGAGTATACAGCAGATATATAGTGAGGGGATGGAGTATACAGCAGATATATAGTGAGGGGATGGAGTATACAGCAGATATATAGTGAGGGGATGGAGTATACAGCAGATATATAGTGAGGGGATGGAGTATACAGCAGATATATAGTGAGGGGATGGAGTATACAGCAGATATATAGTGAGGAGATGGAGTATACAGCAGATATATAGTGCGGAGATGGAGTATACAGCAGATATATAGTGAGGGGATGGAGTATACAGCAGATATATAGTGAGGGGATGGAGTATACAGCAGATATATAGTGAGGGGATGGAGTATACAGCAGATATATAGTGCGGAGATGGAGTATACAGCAGATATATAGTGAGGGGATGGAGTATACAGCAGATATATAGTGAGGGGATGGAGTATACAGCAGATATATAGTGAGGGGATGGAGTATACAGCAGATATATAGTGAGGAGATGGAGTATACAGCAGATATATAGTGCGGAGATGGAGTATACAGCAGATATATAGTGAGGGGATGGAGTATACAGCAGATATATAGTGAGGGGATGGAGTATACAGCAGATATATAGTGAGGGGATGGAGTATACAGCAGATATATAGTGAGGATATGGAGTATACAGCAGATATATAGTGAGGGGATGGAGTATACAGCAGATATATAGTGCGGGGATGGAGTATACAGCAGATATATAGTGCGGGGATGGAGTATACAGCAGATATATAGTGAGGGGATGGAGTATACAGCAGATATATAGTGAGGATATGGAGTATACAGCAGATATATAGTGAGGGGATGGAGTATACAGCAGATATATAGTGCGGGGATGGAGTATACAGCAGATATATAGTGCGGGGATGGAGTATACAGCAGATATATAGTGCGGGGATGGAGTATACAGCAGATATATAGTGCGGGGATGGAGTATACAGCAGATATATAGTGCGGGGATGGAGTATACAGCAGATATATAGTGAGGGGATGGAGTATACAGCAGATATATAGTGAGGATATGGAGTATACAGCAGATATATAGTGAGGGGATGGAGTATACAGCAGATATATAGTGCGGGGATGGAGTATACAGGAGATATATAGTGAGGGGATGGAGTATACAGCAGATATATAGTGAGGGGATGGAGTATACAGCAGATATATAGTGAGGAGATGGAATATACAGCAGATATATAGTGCGGGGATGGAGTATACAGGAGATATATAGTGAGGAGATGGAGTATACAGCAGATATATAGTGCGGGGATGGAGTATACAGCAGATATATAGTGAGGGGATGGAGTATACAGCAGATATATAGTGCGGGGATGGAGTATACAGCAGATATATAGTGCGGGGATGGAGTATACAGCAGATATATAGTGCGGAGATGGAGTATACAGCAGATATATAGTGAGGGGATGGAGTATACAGCAGATATATAGTGAGGATATGGAGTATACAGCAGATATATAGTGCGGGGATGGAGTATACAGGAGATATATAGTGAGGATATGGAGTATACAGCAGATATATTGTGAGGGGATGGAGTATACAGCAGATATATAGTGCGGGGATGGAGTATACAGGAGATATATAGTGAGGCGATGGAGTATACAGCAGATATATAGTGCGGGGATGGAGTATACAGCAGATATATAGTGAGGGGATGGAGTATACAGCAGATATATAGTGCGGGGATGGAGTATACAGCAGATATATAGTGCGGGGATGGAGTATACAGCAGATATATAGTGCGGAGATGGAGTATACAGCAGATATATAGTGAGGGGATGGAGTATACAGCAGATATATAGTGAGGGGATGGAGTATACAGCAGATATATAGTGAGGGGATGGAGTATACAGCAGATATATAGTGAGGGGATGGAGTATACAGCAGATATATAGTGAGGAGATGGAGTATACAGCAGATATATAGTGCGGGGATGGAGTATACAGCAGATATATAGTGAGGGGATGGAGTATACAGCAGATATATAGTGCGGGGATGGAGTATACAGCAGATATATAGTGAGGGGATGGAGTATACAGCAGATATATAGTGAGGGGATGGAGTATACAGCAGATATATAGTGAGGATATGGAGTATACAGCAGATATATAGTGAGGGGATGGAGTATACAGCAGATATATAGTGCGGGGATGGAGTATACAGCAGATATATAGTGAGGGGATGGAGTATACAGCAGATATATAGTGAGGGGATGGAGTATACAGCAGATATATAGTGCGGGGATGGAGTATACAGCAGATATATAGTGCGGGGATGGAGTATACAGCAGATATATAGTGCGGAGATGGAGTATACAGCAGATATATAGTGAGGGGATGGAGTATACAGCAGATATATAGTGAGGGGATGGAGTATACAGCAGATATATAGTGAGGGGATGGAGTATACAGCAGATATATAGTGAGGATATGGAGTATACAGCAGATATATAGTGAGGGGATGGAGTATACAGCAGATATATAGTGCGGGGATGGAGTATACAGCAGATATATAGTGCGGGGATGGAGTATACAGCAGATATATAGTGCGGGGATGGAGTATACAGCAGATATATAGTGCGGAGATGGAGTATACAGCAGATATATAGTGAGGGGATGGAGTATACAGCAGATATATAGTGAGGGGATGGAGTATACAGCAGATATATAGTGAGGGGATGGAGTATACAGCAGATATATAGTGAGGATATGGAGTATACAGCAGATATATAGTGAGGGGATGGAGTATACAGCAGATATATAGTGCGGGGATGGAGTATACAGCAGATATATAGTGCGGGGATGGAGTATACAGCAGATATATAGTGAGGGGATGGAGTATACAGCAGATATATAGTGAGGATATGGAGTATACAGCAGATATATAGTGAGGGGATGGAGTATACAGCAGATATATAGTGCGGGGATGGAGTATACAGCAGATATATAGTGCGGGGATGGAGTATACAGCAGATATATAGTGCGGGGATGGAGTATACAGCAGATATATAGTGCGGGGATGGAGTATACAGCAGATATATAGTGCGGGGATGGAGTATACAGCAGATGTATAGTGAGGGGATGGAGTATACAGCAGATATATAGTGAGGATATGGCGTATACAGCAGATATATAGTGAGGGGATGGAGTATACAGCAGATATATAGTGCGGGGATGGAGTATACAGCAGTTATATAGTGCGGGGATGGAGTATACAGCAGATATATAGTGCGGGGATGGAGTATACAGCAGATATATAGTGAGGGGATGGAGTATACAGCAGATATATAGTGAGGATATGGAGTATACAGCAGATATATAGTGAGGGGATGGAGTATACAGCAGATATATAGTGCGGGGATGGAGTATACAGCAGATATATAGTGCGGGGATGGAGTATACAGCAGATATATAGTGCGGGGATGGAGTATACAGCAGATATATAGTGCGGGGATGGAGTATACAGCAGATATATAGTGCGGGGATGGAGTATACAGCAGATATATAGTGAGGGGATGGAGTATACAGCAGATATATAGTGAGGGGATGGAGTATACAGCAGATATATAGTGCGGGGATGGAGTATACAGCAGATATATAGTGCGGGGATGGAGTATAGAGCAGATATATAGTGCGGGGATGGAGTATACAGCAGATATATAGTGCGGGGATGGAGTATACAGGAGATATATAGTGAGGATATGGAGTATACAGCAGATATATAGTGAGGGGATGGAGTATACAGCAGATATATAGTGAGGATATGGAGTATACAGCAGATACATAGTGAGGGGATGGAGTATACAGCAGATATATAGTGAGGGGATGGAGTATACAGCAGATATAAAGTGCGGGGATGGAGTATACAGCAGATATATAGTGCGGGGATGGAGTATACAGCAGATACATAGTGCGGGGATGGAGTATACAGCAGATATATAGTGCGGGGATGGAGTATACAACAGATATATAGTGCGGGGATGGAGTATACAGCAGATATATAGTGCGGGGATGGAGTATACAGCAGATATATAGTGAGGGGATGGAGTATACAGCAGATATATAGTGAGGATATGGAGTATACAGCAGATATATAGTGAGGGGATGGAGTATACAGCAGATATATAGTGCGGGGATGGAGTATACAGCAGATATATAATGCGGGGATGGAGTATACAGCAGATATATAGTGCGGGGATGGAGTATACAGCAGATATATAGTGCGGGGATGGAGTATACAGCAGATATATAGTGCGGGGATGGAGTATACAGCAGATATATAGTGCGGGGATGGAGTATACAGCAGATATATAGTGCGGGGATGGAGTATACAGGAGATATATAGTGAGGATATGGAGTATACAGCAGATATATAGTGAGGGGATGGAGTATACAGCAGATATATAGTGAGGATATGGAGTATACAGCAGATACATAGTGAGGGGATGGAGTATACAGCAGATATATAGTGAGGGGATGGAGTATACAGCAGATATATAGTGCGGGGATGGAGTATACAGCAGATATATAGTGCGGGGATGGAGTATACAGCAGATATATAGTGCGGGGATGGAGTATACAGCAGATATATAGTGCGGGGATGGAGTATACAGCAGATATATAGTGCGGGGATGGAGTATACAGCAGATATATAGTGCGGGGATGGAGTATACAGCAGATATATAGTGCGGGGATGGAGTATACAGGAGATATATAGTGAGGATATGGAGTATACAGCAGATATATAGTGAGGGGATGGAGTATACAGCAGATATATAGTGAGGATATGGAGTATACAGCAGATACATAGTGAGGGGATGGAGTATACAGCAGATATATAGTGAGGGGATGGAGTATACAGCAGATATATAGTGCGGGGATGGAGTATACAGCAGATATATAGTGCGGGGATGGAGTATACAGCAGATATATAGTGCGGGGATGGAGTATACAGCAGATATATAGTGCGGGGATGGAGTATACAGCAGATATATAGTGCGGGGATGGAGTATACAGCAGATACATAGTGAGGATATGGAGTATACAGCAGATATATAGTGAGGGGATGGAGTATACAGCAGATATATAGTGCGGGGATGGAGTATACAGCAGATATATAGTGCGGGGATGGAGTATACAGCAGATATATAGTGCGGGGATGGAGTATACAGCAGATATATAGTGCGGGGATGGAGTATACAGCAGATATATAGTGCGGGGATGGAGTATACAGCAGATACATAGTGAGGATATGGAGTATACAGCAGATATATAGTGAGGGGATGGAGTATACAGCAGATATATAGTGAGGGGATGGAGTATACAGCAGATATATAGTGCGGGGATGGAGTATACAGCAGATATATAGTGCGGGGATGGAGTATACAGCAGATATATAGTGCGGGGATGGAGTATACAGCAGATATATAGTGCGGGGATGGAGTATACAGGAGATATATAGTGAGGATATGGAGTATACAGCAGATATATAGTGAGGGGATGGAGTATACAGCAGATATATAGTGAGGATATGGAGTATACAGCAGATACATAGTGAGGGGATGGAGTATACAGCAGATATATAGTGAGGGGATGGAGTATACAGCAGATATAAAGTGCGGGGATGGAGTATACAGCAGATATATAGTGCGGGGATGGAGTATACAGCAGATACATAGTGCGGGGATGGAGTATACAGCAGATATATAGTGCGGGGATGGAGTATACAACAGATATATAGTGCGGGGATGGAGTATACAGCAGATATATAGTGCGGGGATGGAGTATACAGCAGATATATAGTGAGGGGATGGAGTATACAGCAGATATATAGTGAGGATATGGAGTATACAGCAGATATATAGTGAGGGGATGGAGTATACAGCAGATATATAGTGCGGGGATGGAGTATACAGCAGATATATAATGCGGGGATGGAGTATACAGCAGATATATAGTGCGGGGATGGAGTATACAGCAGATATATAGTGCGGGGATGGAGTATACAGCAGATATATAGTGCGGGGATGGAGTATACAGCAGATATATAGTGCGGGGATGGAGTATACAGCAGATATATAGTGCGGGGATGGAGTATACAGCAGATATATAGTGCGGGGATGGAGTATACAGGAGATATATAGTGAGGATATGGAGTATACAGCAGATATATAGTGAGGGGATGGAGTATACAGCAGATATATAGTGAGGATATGGAGTATACAGCAGATACATAGTGAGGGGATGGAGTATACAGCAGATATATAGTGAGGGGATGGAGTATACAGCAGATATATAGTGCGGGGATGGAGTATACAGCAGATATATAGTGCGGGGATGGAGTATACAGCAGATATATAGTGCGGGGATGGAGTATACAGCAGATATATAGTGCGGGGATGGAGTATACAGCAGATATATAGTGCGGGGATGGAGTATACAGCAGATATATAGTGCGGGGATGGAGTATACAGCAGATATATAGTGCGGGGATGGAGTATACAGGAGATATATAGTGAGGATATGGAGTATACAGCAGATATATAGTGAGGGGATGGAGTATACAGCAGATATATAGTGAGGATATGGAGTATACAGCAGATACATAGTGAGGGGATGGAGTATACAGCAGATATATAGTGAGGGGATGGAGTATACAGCAGATATATAGTGCGGGGATGGAGTATACAGCAGATATATAGTGCGGGGATGGAGTATACAGCAGATATATAGTGCGGGGATGGAGTATACAGCAGATATATAGTGCGGGGATGGAGTATACAGCAGATATATAGTGCGGGGATGGAGTATACAGCAGATATATAGTGCGGGGATGGAGTATACAGGAGATATATAGTGAGGATATGGAGTATACAGCAGATATATAGTGAGGGGATGGAGTATACAGCAGATATATAGTGAGGGGATGGAGTATACAGCAGATATATAGTGCGGGGATGGAGTATACAGCAGATACATAGTGAGGGGATGGAGTATACAGCAGATATATAGTGCGGGGATGGAGTATACAGCAGATATATAGTGAGGGGATGGAGTATACAGCAGATATATAGTGCGGGGATGGAGTATACAGCAGATATATAGTGAGGACATGGAGTATACAGCAGATATATAGTGAGGGGATGGAGTATACAGCAGATATATAGTGCGGGGATGGAGTATACAGCAGATATATAGTGCGGGGATGGAGTATACAGCAGATATATAGTGCGGGGATGGAGTATACAGCAGATATATAGTGAGGGGATGGAGTATACAGCAGATATATAGTGCGGGGATGGAGTATACAGCAGATATATAGTGCGGGGATGGAGTATACAGCAGATATATAGTGCGGGGATGGAGTATACAGCAGATATATAGTGCGGGGATGGAGTATACAGCAGATATATAGTGCGGGGATGGAGTATACAGCAGATATATAGTGCGGGGATGGAGTATACAGCAGATATATAGTGCGGGGATGGAGTATACAGCAGATATATAGTGCGGGGATGGAGTATACAGCAGATATATAGTGAGGGGATGGAGTATACAGCAGATATATAGTGCGGGGATGGAGTATACAGCAGATATATAGTGCGGGGATGGAGTATACAGCAGATATATAGTGCGGGGATGGAGTATACAGCAGATATATAGTGCGGGGATGGAGTATACAGCAGATATATAGTGCGGGGATGGAGTATACAGCAGATATATAGTGAGGGGATGGAGTATACAGCAGATATATAGTGCGGGGATGGAGTATACAGCAGATATATAGTGCGGGGATGGAGTATACAGCAGATATATAGTGCGGGGATGGAGTATACAGCAGATATATAGTGCGGGGATGGAGTATACAGCAGATATATAGTGCGGGGATGGAGTATACAGCAGATATATAGTGAGGGGATGGAGTATACAGCAGATATATAGTGCGGGGATGGAGTATACAGCAGATATATAGTGCGGGGATGGAGTATACAGCAGATATATAGTGCGGGGATGGAGTATACAGCAGATATATAGTGCGGGGATGGAGTATACAGCAGATATATAGTGAGGGGATGGAGTATACAGCAGATATATAGTGCGGGGATGGAGTATACAGCAGATATATAGTGCGGGGATGGAGTATACAGCAGATATATAGTGCGGGGATGGAGTATACAGCAGATATATAGTGCGGGGATGGAGTATACAGCAGATATATAGTGCGGGGATGGAGTATACAGCAGATATATAGTGCGGGGATGGAGTATACAGCAGATATGCATCGCATACATGTACATCATGTCCGTCTGTAGCATAAACCAAACACATGTCCATGACCCTTGCACCACACACTTATGTGACAGACACTCTGCCCATCGTGCCCTGCTGTGTGCCATGACAACCATTCCCAGGTATGACTTGGTGCCACAGAGAACAGAACAGTCTTCTTGCTCCATATGTAACTATGCTGGGAAGCCTGCGCTGTCATCAGGGCTGCAGACAGAGTCCGAGCAGAGGGCAGCAGTGGCCAGCAGGCTATATATACATGTGCCCACACAGCACATCGGCGGCTGGCTACAGCGGGCAGGTAATAGGAGCCACACACAGACGTGCACCGGCCGCTGGCACTAACCTCTCACCCGGGCGTAGCAGCAGCTGCACTGAGACAGGACTTTGCGGAAGAGGTTCTGGCAAGCACAGCCGTGGCGTGGTTTGCCCCCTCTCATTGCTCCCCAGGCATGGCGAGCCCGGTCCAAAGCATGCCAATGATGATGAGGCGGCAGCCCCGCTCTCTGCCCTCAGCACAGCACAGAAGCAGAGAGGGAGGGAGGGAGGGACGAAGATGGCCGGGAGGAGCCGGCTCACATACACTGTTATTATTGTACAGACGGGATATGTAGAGAGGAGCCAGCTGCTGCTGATAAGCTCGCCAGACTGCGCGCTACAGGCGAGCTCCGCCGCACGGCCTGCTGTACTGCCGATACGGGCTCTTCCAGGGACTGCACAGCGCCCCTCTGCAGGCCGGACTGTGCGGTATATATACTCCAGCAGGTCTGCTGTATACAGCGCCCCTCTGCAGGCCGGACTGTGCGGTATATATACTCCAGCAGGTCTGCTGTATACAGCGCCCCTCTGCAGGCCGGACTCTGCGGTATATATACTCCAGCAGGTCTGCTGTATACAGCGCCCCTCTGCAGGCCGGACTCTGCGGTATATATACTCCAGCAGGTCTGCTGTATACAGCGCCCCTCTGCAGGCTGGACTGTGCGGTATATATACTCCAGCAGGTCTGCTGTATACAGCGCCCCTCTGCAGGCTGGACTGTGCGGTATATATACTCCAGCAGGTCTGCTGTATACAGCGCCCCTCTGCAGGCCGGACTGTGCGGTATATATACTCCAGCAGGTCTGCTGTATACAGCGCCCCTCTGCAGGCTGGACTGTGCGGTATATATACTCCAGCAGGTCTGCTGTATACAGCGCCCCTCTGCAGGCTGGACTGTGCGGTATATATACTCCAGCAGGTCTGCTGTATACAGCGCCCCTCTGCAGGCCGGACTGTGCGGTATATATACTCCAGCAGGTCTGCTGTATACAGCGCCCCTCTGCAGGCTGGACTGTGCGGTATATATACTCCAGCAGGTCTGCTGTATACAGCGCCCCTCTGCAGGCTGGACTGTGCGGTATATATACTCCAGCAGGTCTGCTGTATACAGCGCCCCTCTGCAGGCTGGACTGTGCGGTATATATACTCCAGCAGGTCTGCTGTATACAGCGCCCCTCTGCAGGCTGTACTGTGCGGTATATATACTCCAGCAGGTCTGCTGTATACAGCGCCCCTCTGCAGGCTGGACTGTGCGGTATATATACTCCAGCAGGTCTGCTGTATACAGCGCCCCTCTGCAGGCTGTACTGTGCGGTATATATACTCCAGCAGGTCTGCTGTATACAGCGCCCCTCTGCAGGCTGGACTGTGCGGTATATATACTCCAGCAGGTCTGCTGTATACAGCGCCCCTCTGCAGGCTGTACTGTGCGGTATATATACTCCAGCAGGTCTGCTGTATACAGCGCCCCTCTGCAGGCTGGACTGTGCGGTATATATACTCCAGCAGGTCTGCTGTATACAGCGCCCCTCTGCAGGCTGTACTGTGCGGTATATATACTCCAGCAGGTCTGCTGTATACAGCGCCCCTCTGCAGGCTGTACTGTGCGGTATACTCCAGCAGGTCTGCTGTATACAGCGCCCCTCTGCAGGCTGGACTGTGTGGTATATATACTCCAGCAGGTCTGCTGTATACAGCGCCCCTCTGCAGGCTGAACTGTGCGGTATACTCCAGCAGGTCTGCTGTATACAGCACCCCTCTGCAGGCCGGACTGTGCGGTATATATACTCCAGCAGGTCTGCTGTATACAGCGCCCCTCTGCAGGCCGGACTGTGCGGTATACTCCAGCAGGTCTGCTGTATACAGCGCCCCTCTGCAGGCTGAACTGTGCAGTATACTCCAGCAGGTCTGCTGTATACAGCGCCCCTCTGCAGGCTGTACTGTGCGGTATACTCCAGCAGGTCTGCTGTATACAGCGCCCCTCTGCAGGCTGTACTGTGCGGTATATATACTCCAGCAGGTCTGCTGTATACAGCGCCCCTCTGCAGGCTGGACTGTGCGGTATATATACTCCAGCAGGTCTGCTGTATACAGCGCCCCTCTGCAGGCTGTACTGTGCGGTATACTCCAGCAGGTCTGCTGTATACAGCGCCCCTCTGCAGGCTGTACTGTGCGGTATATATACTCCAGCAGGTCTGCTGTATACAGCGCCCCTCTGCAGGCTGTACTGTGCGGTATATATACTCCAGCAGGTCTGCTGTATACAGCGCCCCTCTGCAGGCTGAACTGTGCGGTATACTCCAGCAGGTCTGCTGTATACAGCACCCCTCTGCAGGCTGTACTGTGCGGTATATATACTCCAGCAGGTCTGCTGTATACAGCGCCCCTCTGCAGGCTGAACTGTGCGGTATACTCCAGCAGGTCTGCTGTATACAGCGCCCCTCTGCAGGCTGAACTGTGCGGTATACTCCAGCAGGTCTGCTGTATACAGCGCCTGAGAGAAGGATTGTACAGTCACCACTCCTCTAAGTACTGTAAATGTATTTCCAAAGGTGCTATAGACATGACAAGTCTCACCAGATGTCGGTAACAACCCATCTACTCCTCACAGGCAAAGAAAACAAACCATAGATGTGTAATAATGAGAAATTGCACAGGGAAAAAGTATTGAACACATGAGAAATGCAAAAGCCATGGAAAGTCATGACACCGACTGAAATCTATCTGACAGTGACAAATAATATCAGCTGCTTCACCTGATGGCCTGTAATAAGGTGTCCTCACCAAGGTGCCACACAAGAAACGTCTCATGATGGGTAAAACCAGTGAGCCGTCTCAAGACAATTGCAACCTTATTGCTAAACATATTGATGGCATTGATTACAGAACAATTTCTGATCTGCTGAAGGCTCCAGTGAACACTGTTGGGGCACAAATTCTGCAAGTGGAAAGAACTTAATTTTACTATAAACCGGCCATTATCAGGTGCTCCTCACAAAATTTCACAAAGAGTGAAAAGAATTCAGAAGAGTTGTCCAAGAGCCAAAAACCAATTGTGGAGAACTACAGAAAGACTTGGAGTCAGCAGGTATAATTGTTTTAAAGAAAACAATAAGTAATGCAGTCTACCTCCATGGCTTGTATGTGTGCTCACCACACAAGACTCCATTGCGGAACAAAAAGCATGTTCAAGGGTGTACAAAGTTTTCTCAACAACATTTAGACATGGAGGAATATAAACTGAATGCTTTGGATGCCATAATACACACCATGTTTGGAGGCCAAAAGGCACTGAATAACAACCCCACGAAACACCATCCCAACAGTGAAGCTTGGAGGTGGGAACATCATGGTGTGGGCCTGTTTTTCAGCATACAGCACTGGCAAACTTCATGATGAATGGAGAAATATAGTGAGACATTCTTGACAAAAAAAATAATAAATCTGCTGCCATATACCAGTATGCTTCAGGCCTCTGCCACACTCACGTGCCTCCGGTACGTGTGTGCCTTTTTTTTCACGTACCGGAGACACGGGCCCACGTGGTCCTATGTATTGTTATTGTTTTGAACACACGTAAGTATTCAGGAACGGAACGTGTGTCCGTTCCGTACTTACGTGTGTCTGTTTTTTAAAAACGCTGACATGTCCGAGTTGCTCCGGCAGCATGGGTGTCACACGGCCTGCACCCATACCATACGGATGTAGTGTGGATGCGGGCCCGTGTGACACACGCCGGAGAAAGACACATGTCAGTGTAAAAATAATAAAAAACACATACTCACCTACCCCCATACCTGCAGTCTCTGCCACGGCTGTCCCCTGCATCCGTCCCCCAGTGAATTTGAACAACGCTTCTCCTTCACTGGGGGCCGGAAGCAGCGTCAGCGGGGCGTGGCTTTGGCCGGACGCTGTCATTCAGCACCACAGACAGCGCCAGATGATGCAGGTAAGGCGGGGCTTTCCATACTCTGTGTGTTATTACGTGTAACACACGGAGAACATGTACGTGCCATAAACACGGCACACGGGGACAAAACCACCCCTTTAACACGTACGTGACAAAAACGTTACGTTTTGTCACGTAAGTGGGGCAGAGGCCTAAGATGAAGTGAGGGTGACATTTCAGCAAGACAATGATCCCAAACACACAGCCAAGGAAACACTTGATTGGTTGATTGGTTTTAGAGAAAGAAAATAAAGCTGCTAGAATGGCCATATCACCTGACCTGAATCCAATAAGAAATTTATGGAAGGAACTAATGCTCAGAGTTCATAGAAGAAGCCCACGGAAACGTCAGGATTTGAAGAGTGTTTGTGTGGAAAAATGGTCCAAAATCACACCTGAGCAATGCATGATACTAGTTTCTCCATACCGGAGGCGTCTTGAAGCTGTCATCACCAACAAAGGCTTTTGTATAAATTGTATTAAATAAATTTGTGTAAGCATGTTCAATACTTTTTCCCTGAGTAGTTTTTCATTATTACTAGTGTTGGCCAGACTCACTGATAACCGGGTCCAGCGGGCCTAACCAGGTAATCTGGCCAGATGCAAGTCCCAATATAAAACTATGGGGACCAGAATCCAGCAATTAAAAATGGTCGTGGAAGGGATAGGAGCTTCATACTTACCAATTCTCATGGCTGTACACTGCTCCCGTGGCCGCCCATTCCCTTCCGGGGCCGCTCATTTACCTTCATGCATATGCACCGGCGTCTGTGATTGGTTGCAGTCAGACGCGCCCCACCCTGCGTGGCGGCATCTCACTGCTTCCAATCACAGTCGCTTTGTGCGTCAAAATCGTACAATAAAAATAAATAAAAAAATTGGTGTAGGGTTCCCTTGTATTATGATACCCAGCACAGATAAAGCCCACATCTACAGGCTGCAGCACCCAGCCATGTGCTTATCTTGGCTGGATATCAAAATTAGAGGAACCGCATGTGTCTTTTTTTTTTTTATTTAAATAGTTAATTAAAACAAACAGCATGAGGTCCCAACCCAATTTTGATACCCAGCCATGATAAAGCCCGACAGCTGGGGGCTAGTATTCTCAGGCTGGGGAAACTCAGAGTTCTTGGGCCCCCCAGCCTAAAAATAGCAGCCTGCAGCTGCCCGGGATTGTTGCATCCATTAGATGCGACAAGCCTTGTATTTTGTCCAGCTCATTCCGATTGCCCTGGTGTGGTGGCGATCAGGGTAGTAAGGGGTTAATGGCGGATCTTAGCTTCCACTAAGCCCTAAATTGGTAATGGGAGACATCTATGAGACCCCCCATAACTAATCTGTAAGTGAAAAGAAATAAAACACAAACACCCAAAAAATTCTTCATTTGAAATAAAAGACAAAAGAGCACCCTCTTTCACCACTTTATTAACCCCCAAAAAATAGGTCTAATGTAATCCACACGAGATCCCATGACAATTCAAGCTCTGCTACATTTGAAGCTCACGTCGAGCGCCATAGAACAATGACTGCTCGAAGTGAGCTGCAGGCAGACTGAGTGAGCCACACAATCAGCGGTGACGTCACTCAGGCTATTTACGGTCAGAAGTGAAGGATAGTGGGAACCTCCAGCTGTGACCGCAAATCACAAAAATGGCATCAACCCTGATCCCGCGGATCACTTAGTGTCTGCCTGCCTGCCTGAATTTTTTTATTCCAAATCACAAAAATGGCATCACCACTGATCCCGTGGATCACTAAGTGTCTGCCTGAAGCTCACAGCGGGCACTATGAATTTAAATGTAGCAGAGCTAGAATCGTCGGACCTCATGTGGATTACGTCGGACCTGCAAGGGTGCTTTGGGGGTTAATAAAGTGGTGAAAGAGTGTATTCTTTTGTCTTTTATTTCAAATAGAGGATTTTTTTCGGTACTTGTGTTTATTTACTTTCACTTACCGATTAGTAATGGGGGGGTCTCATAGATGCCTTCCATTACTAATCTAGGGCTTAGTGGCAGCTGTGAGCTATTATTAACCCCATATTACCCCGATTGCCAATGCACCAGAGCAATTGGGAAGAGCCAGGTAAAGTGCTCAGCTTGTTGCCCTTAATGGATGCGACAATCCTGGGCAGTTGCAGGCTGCTATTTTTAGGCTGGGGGAGCCAATAAGCATGGGTCTCCCCAGCCTGAAAATACCAGCCCCCAGCTATCAGGCTTTATCACGGCTGGGTATCAAAATTGGCGGGGGACCACACGCTGTTTTCTAAAATGATTTATTTAAATTTAAAAAAGAAAAATAAGAAGTCGCATACAGTTCCTCTTATTTTGATACACAGCCAAGAAGAGCGCACGGCTGGAGGCTGCAGCCTGTAGCCGTAGGCTTTATCTGTATCATAATATAGGGGGACCCTACGACAATTTTATTTATTTATTTTTACACCAGAATAGACCCGCAGACAGCACCTGTGATTGGTTGCAGTCAGACACTGTCACACAGGCTGGGGGCGCGTCTGACTGCAGCCAATCACAGATGCTGAGACTGCCCTTGCGGGGGAAAGCAGTGCATATGGATGAGCGGAAATGAGTGGCCCCGGAAGTGAATGAGTGGCTGCAGGAGCAGTTACAGCCACGCCGGAGCCTTGGTAAGTATGAAGCACTTGCCTCATTCTTCTTTTCTTTTTCCTTTTACTTCTTTTTTTATTTCCAAACTGCCGGATCCGGATCATTAGACAGAATTCCCTGAGAATACCGGGCCCAGCACTCGAGTATATTGGAAACCGCGAGGATCCGGACTTTTACAGTCTGGGTCCGGCCATTATTAATTATTACCCATCACTAAACATTCTGGACATCAATTTTTTTTTCATTGCCTGTGTGGATTGGATGGGTTGTTACCGACATTTTTTGACAAATTCATGTCAATAGCCCCCTCAGAAACATATTTACTTAGAAAATTGGTGATGTGTTCAATACTTATTTCACCTGCTGTATTTACAGCATACTACTCCTCCATCTCCTCACTATATATCTGCTGTATACTCCATCTCCTCACTATGTATCTGCTGTATACTCCATCTCCTCACTATGTATCTGCTGTATACTCCATCTCCTCACGATGTATCTGCTGTATACTCCTCCATCTGCTCACTATATATCTGCTGTATATTCCTCCATCTCCTCAGTATATATCTTCTATATCCTTGTCAATGAAAGGAGCAGAGGGCACTCACCATAGCGATGAAGCTTATTTTATTTTATTCAAACAAAATTTATGGCAGGAAGGAGGGGGGTGTAGAGGGGGCACAGAGGATGACAGCACTGTTTTGCACCGCACCGGGCGCTTCGATAGATCCACCATAACTTTTTATTAAAAATAACTGATGCCATAATCAGTAATTATTAATGCAAAAATAAAAAACGCGGCACCTTTACTTTAATTTTTCAATAATCTCCTAGCAGAAGTACACAGGTTATGTAAAAAAAAAAGAAAAAAAAAAAAGAAGTCATTCATATATTGAAACCATCCAAAAACATATTGCTAGAAAAGCTGCAGTGGGAACAGGTGATTCCCCTTCCACCAATTCATAAAGAGGTTGACACAAAATTGGGCGCATTGTGCACCCATAGCGGTTTCTGGTACGAGCCGGTGAAAAGTACAGTCAAACATAAAATAGTTAGAACGCAAAAGAAACTGAGTAAGATCCACCAAAAAGGACAAATTCATGTCATCGCTTGGACAAAGTTTACGGGGAAAAAAAAGAAAGATACAGCATTAATATCTTCATTATGGCTGATGTTGGAGTAAAGTGATGCAATATTATGTGTAAAAATGAGTGCATCTACTGGACACAAGCCAATGAATCCTGTAAATATGAGGACAATTCTAGAAGCAAAGATTGTAAATGTACATCCAGATAAATGCTGGCCTTTTCACAAAAATCCCCAATGCCAGGCACAATGGCTAACCTGGGGGCTGTTGATATCTTCATGTACCTTAAAGAGGTGGTTCACTATTTTTCATTACTTCGCACATCAATATTATATTTAGAAACAAGGTTCCTGTCAAATACCTTGTGTTGCCAATAGTGCCTGTGAGCGATGCTATTGCGGTCCGCTCACACCCTTCGCGTGACCTCCGGGCTCTGTGAGCTCTGATGTCCGGTGACGTCATGTCAACTGAGGCGGCCCGCAGTCTTCCTGAGTGACTTTGGTGTGGGCAGCGTTTTACCGCTCTTCACAGTCCAGCGTCACAGCCCAGCATCTCGCGTGCACTCTCTTTGCCCTTGGCTGTAATGAGCGGTGGAACGCTGCCCACAGCCCAGTCGCTCAGGAAGACTGCAGCCCGTCTCAGTTGAGGTGACATCACCGGACATCAGAGGTCACGGAGCCGGGGGTCATGTGAAGGGGTGAATAAACCGCAATAGCGTCGCTCACAGGCACTATTGGCAACACAAGGTATTTGAGAGAAACATTGTTTCTCAACATAATATCGATGTGGCCAGTAATGAAAATGGATGAACCATCCCTTTAAGCAACAAAAAAAAGTAGGTACAATTGTTCTCTCTACAATCAAAACACATTCAGTTTTTCTGATGATACCGTTAGTATTAACGGAGTTGAAGACCCTTTACCCTTGGAAACTTCTGGGATTGGAGGGTAAGGCTATGTGCGCACGTTGCGTAATTACATGCAGTTACGCTGCGCTTTGTAGCGCAGCGTAACTGCATGCGTCGTGCGTCCCCTGCATAATCTATGGAGATTATGCAGGGGCCGTGCGCACGTGGCGTCTTAGAGAGCAGTGCTTCGGCTGCTGCCCGAAGCGCGCGTTCTAAGAAGTGACATGTCACTACTTCCGTGCGCTTTGCCGGCAGCCCCTGCTCTGTCTATGGCAGGAGCTGCATGCAGAGCGCACGTTCTCTGCCGGCACCATGCGCTTCAGAACGGAGCTTTTCAGCTGCGCTCTGAAGCGCACCTTTTAGGTGCGGTGCAGAGCGCACACGTGCGCACATAGCCTCAAAATGTTTAGAAATTTGTATTGTTCAGTTGTTTTGTTGCCTCTTGACATTCATGTTTATGTGCCTAAAGACAACATTACCACCCTTATCTGCCTACAAATGAAGAATTGCTGGCAAGATCTATGATTGCTCTTTGTTCTTGAAGAAATACATTTAATCTACCATAACTCTACAAGGCTAACGATCTTAGATCTTGTCTCGTTACAAAACAAGTTAAACAAGATATCCAATTCAGGAAACAATCTGAGACAAACTGTGGAGATTGAGGATTTATGTTAAATATTTTTCTTACCTTTAAGGCTATGTGCGCACGTTGCGCAAATACATGCAGTTGTAGCGCAGCGTAACTGCATGCGTCCTGCGTCCCCTGCACAGTCTATGGAGATTGTGCAGGGGCCGTGCGCACGTGGCGCTTTAGAGCATGTCACTTCTTTCCTGCGCTTTGCCGGCAGCTCCTGCTCTGTCTATGGCAGGAGCTGCAGGCAGAGCGCATGGAATCGGCTTCACTACGGACATTTTCTGCAGCGATTAGAAGCGCACATGTGCTCTTCAGATCGCTGCAGAAATTTCTGCAGTGAACTGTACGCAACGTGCGCACATAGCCTTAGAGGGGCCACATTACTGAAGCCCACCCATGATCCTGTAATTGGTAAAGTATGGACTCCAGGACTTTTGCCCTTCTCTTTCTACTAATATTGGATATCCTCTTTAACCCCTTCATGCAATGGCTATTTTCCATTTTTGCACTTTCGTTTTTTCCTCTCCTTCTTCCAAAAGCCATAATTTTATTTTTCAGTTATTATAGCTGTATGAGGACTTGTTTCTTGCGGGACGAGTTGTACATTTTTAAAGACTCATTTTATCATATAGTGTTTTGGAAAACAGGAATAAAAATTCCAAGTGTGGTGAAATAGCAAAATAAAGTGCAATTCTACAATTGTCTTTGTATTTATTTATTCATTTATTTTTTAATTTACCATGTTCACTATATTGTAAAGTGACCAGGCAGTATGATTCTCCAGATCAGGCTAAGTTCACACACTGTGTTTTTTTGACGCTGCGTTTTTGTGCGTTTTTTGAGGCACAAAAATGCACCCGCGGCAAAAAACGCGTGCGTTTTTACCGCGTTTTGGTACGTTTTGCTGCGTTTTCGCTCACTCAGTTTTTATGCGTTTTTTTATCAGTGAACAATGTCATTAAAGATTGTTGGAAAAAAAAAAGTCTGATGTCATTTCCTTCTTCAATATGTTCTTCATTCTCCACTAGTGTATGCAGGAGAGCAGACAGCTGCAGAACTACAAGGCTCAGCATGCTCCATCCAGGACTGTATGCTGGAAGGAGAGGCAAGGGGAGCAGAACTACAAGGCTCAGCATGCTCCATCCAGGACTGTATGCTGGAAGGAGAGGCAAGGGGAGCAGAACTACAAGGCTCAGCATGCTCCATCCAATAGTGTATGCAGGAGAGCAGACAGCAGCTGCAGAACTGCAAGACTCAGCATGCTCCATCCAGGACTGTATGCAGGAGTTTTTTTGACCCCCAAAAAATGACGCGGGCTTCGCCATACTTTTGTATGCTAGCCAGGTACAGCAGGCAGGTACGGGCTGCTCCCAACCCCCAGCTGCCTATTTGTACCCAGCTTGGAACCAAAAATATAGGGAAGCCCTTTTTTTTTAATTATTTCATGAATTGCATGAAATAATTTAAAAAAAAAATGACGTGGGTTTCGCCCAATTTTTGAGTCCAGCCAGGTACAACTAGGCAGCTGGGGATTGGAATCCACAGTGCAGAGTGCCCAAGCTTTCTGGGCACCCCCGCTGTGAATTGCAGTCCGCAGCCACCTCAGAAAATGGCGCTTTCATAGAAGCACCATCTTCTGGCGCTGTATCCAACTCTTCCAGCTGCCCTGATGCCAGGTGGCTTGCTGGGTAATGATGGGGTTAGGGCTAGCTGTATATTATCAGCTGGCCCTAAGCCCAAAATTCATGGTGTCACGCCAATATTAGACATGGCCACCATAAATTTCTAGTAAAGATTAAAAAAAACACAACACACAGAAAAATATTTTTATTAGAAATAAAACACAACACAATTAGTGACTCCATCTTTATTGAAATAAAGAACCCCCCTCCCCCACAGTAATCCTGGGTCAAGGGTCCCACGCCGTCCAATCCGGATCCAATATCATCTGATCGGTTTGCTGGAAGGCAAAGCGATCAGATGTGTCAGGTTCAAGGATGTGAATCACATGACACAGCTGATTATATAAACGGCTTTTATACAATCAGCTGATGCATTGGTGCAAAAAAAAAATACACACATCTGTGCAGACTCCCATCCGATCGCTGAAGGAGTTGCCAGTAATCAGTGAAGTAGTCTCCTGACGGCATCAGCTGATAGTTTAAACTGGCTGGGCAGTAAAAAGCCGGCGTCACCGTGAGACTTACGATCAGCTGATGCGTCAGGTGATCGCATCAGGTGATCACCGCCAGGTCCTGCAGCTATTGGAAGTCTGCACACAGCCAGAGCGGCGGTACCGGCAAGAGGACCTGGGAGCGGACATGGCACCGGGAGTCTGCAGACAGGTGAGTATGACATTTTTTTTTTCTACTGTTCGCTTTTGATTTCGCAACTGCTTCCAACTCCCGCCCGGACATGGTGCCGCACGGGAGCGGACATGGCCCCGGACAGGAGGTGGAGGCAGCGGTGGCGGTACCGGGAGGATTCACGCTTCTGTGTTTACCAATAGAAGGAATCCTCTTCCTGTACATGTCACTTTACTACCCACCCCTTGCGTTTATAGCTGCGTTTTTAGTCATAGAAACGCACTAAAACACAGCTATATTTGCAATATGAGTTTTTCATTGCGTTTTTGAACATCTCATTGAACTCAACGGGTGGAAAACGCAGTGAAAAACGCAAAAATAAGTGACATGCTGCATTTTGTGGGCACCACAAAAACGCAGCTAAAAAAAAACGCTGTGTGCAGACAGCAAAAATGAAAACTCATAGACTTTGCTGGAGAAGCAAAGTCATGCAGTTTTCTGCGCAAAAACGCACCCAAAAAACGTGCAAAAACGCACTGTGTGAACTTACTCTTAAGAGGGGCTACATTACTGAAGCCCACCCATGATCCTGTAATTGGCATTGTATGGACTCCAGGACTTTTGCCCTTCTGTTTCTCCTAATATTGGATATCCTCTTTAACCCCTTCATGCCATGGCTATTTTCCATTTTTGCACTTTCGTTTTTTCCTCCCCTTCTTCCAAAAGCCATCATTTTATTTTTCAGTTAATATAGCTATATGAGGGCTTGTTTCTTGCGAGACGAGTTGTACATTTTAAAGACTCATTTTATCATATAGTGTTTTGGAAAACAGGAATAAAAATTCCAAGTGTGGTGAAATAGCAAAATAAAGTGCAATTCTACAATTGTCTTTGTATTTATTTATCTATTTAATTATTTACCATGTTCACTATATTGTAAACTGACCAGGCAGTATGATTCTCCAGATCAGTACGAGTTTGAAGATACCAAATATGTTTAGTTTTTTTTATATAAGTGATTAAAAAAACACATGGTCTAATTTTTCGGGATCTGGGACTGTGTGGTGATTGACGTTTTTATTGATACTATTATTGGGCAGATATAATATAATGTTTTGATTGCCTGTTATTGCATTTTATTGCAATTTTGCGGCGGCCAAAAAAACAAATTCTGTCACTTCAATTTTTTTTCCATTACGCTGTTTACCGATCGTATTAATTTATTTATTTTGATGGATCAGACATCTCTAAATGCAGAGATACAAAATCTGTATTTTTTTTTTTTTTAATTTTCAATGGGGCAAAAGTGGGGTGATTTGATTTTTAAAAAATATTTTTATAAACTTTTTTTTTTTAACATTTTATTGTATTTACTGGTAGAGATGAGTGGACCAGTTGAAATTCAGTTCGTCAGGTTCAGCTGGACTTTAGAGAAACTTCGGTTCTGCACCAGAACTTGACCCGAACCTCATTGGAAGTCACTGATTCGATTGTTCGGATCTCCATCCAGATACAGCCAACCATAAACAGAACACTTCAAGGGGAGAATTCGCAGGCTTTTTCCATTTTTGAGGGGTGCACACTACATCCTATAATGTTAGCCCTAGTGGAGCCATTCAAACACTGCAAGCGTACCTGAGCACAGCGATGCTCGAACGAGTGGTGTGCATACGTAAAGCACCCAAACTCCGAACTTTAACACTGTTTTTGTGGTAAAGTCCGTGTTCAGTACGAATACCAAGCTTCACTTTTCAGGTTTGATCATCTCGGTTTACTAGCCCCTTAGGGGACTTGAAGCTGTGATCATCCGATCACTTGTGCTATACAGAGAGCAGTGAATCAGCAGTGAATCTGTATAGCTGAAATCACAATCTAGCAGTCGGCTTTAACAGTAGGATCGTCATGACAGATACAGAAGTCATCAGTTTGCCCCTGGCTATAATGACAACCCATCGGCTCCAAGCGATGATATCTCAGGCACGCCGATGCAGTGGGGAATGACGCGCTCCCTACCGACGCAATTTAAATCCCGCTGTCCAAGACAGTGACAGCGAGATTTAACTAACAGCAACAGGCAGAAATCCAATCCATTTGCGGCTGTTAGAGGAACATGATGTCTCTTTAAATCAGCCATCATATGTGCGGAAAGATGCGGGCTTGTGTGTGAGCCTACACCTACTAATGGATGAGCCTAAAATTCCCATTTAGGATTGTATGCTACCAGACTATGGACTTTATATGATATACAAAGATAAAAACCTCAGGTGCTTTATACCGAATTATTATTTATAGGTCTTCATCATAAGAGATGCCCTCATGAATATGGACCCACCGGTTTCCTCAGATAATTCTTTCTTTAAAAATATGGCTATTCCATTGATACAATTATCTTCAGACCTGCACGTGTGGACCTCCATGGTATATGCTCATGTATTTATTAATATCTATATATACAGCAGGTGAAATAACTATTGAACATGTCACAAATTTTCTAATTAAACATATTTCTAAAGGTGCTATTGACATAAATTTCTCATCATATGTTGGTAACAACCAATCCAAACCACACAGGCAAAGAAATCAAACCATAGATGTCCATAAATTTAGTGATGTGTAATAATGAGAAATGATAGAGAAAAAGTATTAAACACATGAAGAAAGAGAAGCCATGGAAAGTCATGACACCAGATGAAATCTATCAGTAATTAGAAAATTAGAAAGCAACACTGCCACTTAGTGAAATATAATATCAGCTGGTTCAACTGATGCCTAGAAAAAGGTGTCTCATTACCAATGTGATACACAAGAAACATCTAATGATGGTTAAAACCAGTGAGAGGTCTCAAATTTATAGGAATTTTGTGCTTAGAACTAGATTTAATTTATCTTGTTAAGTCTGGAGGAGGCAATAATATGCAAAAGAAACAAGCAATTTTCCAGGCCAGAAAAACCATAAAACGCATAAGGTGAAAGAGATAATTTTACAGCAATTTGGAAAAGAGAGGCAGTAACCAGAAAATTACCATCAGTTATAAGCTTGCAGAGGCAATTATTGTCTGCTCTTATTCTGGATCATTTGTGCCTGGTCTGGGAGGTTTCTTTTATCTCCAGTTTATGTATAATATTAACTGTTATACTATTACTGGGTTATTGGCCAATTATCCAGTTATGCTCTGTTAACACTATTGCCACATATGTGGCCACTTTTTGATGCAGGTGATATGTGTCCAGCTTTGATAGTTCTCACTGTTCTCACCATTGTAACAATAGTGGCTATTTTTGAGTAAATATATTTAATGATTGGGGGCATTTTGAGGTAACACTGTATATGCTAATTGATGAGCTATTTTGGAGTAGTACAACCTATGTTCATTCATCAAAGCCATTTTGGAATAGAACAAGACATTCTCGGAAATCATGGCCATTTTGGAGTAGAAGAAAGTACCGTATGTTAATTGATCGTTACCATAGTTGAGTAGTTCTGTTATGGATAAGAAAATATGAACATATCCAAAATAATACTCTTCAAACAGGGCGCTTGCACTGTGCTCCGCACCCATATCTGCAGTCACACATTATAAGACTTATCATTAGGCATTCTGGGACTTTCCTGTGATTTAAAGCTTATTAGTAAATTATGATATATATATATATATATATCTATATATATATATATATATATATATATCTATATATATATATATATATATAGATATATATATATATATATATATATATATATATCTATATATATATATATATATATCTGCAGCTTGACCAATGGTAGAGAATATGCACCCTTGGATGGAATCCAAGAGTTTTCGGCTATAAGATGTTTGTAACTTCCGCAATTAAAACAGTTTTGTTTCTTTTTGAACAACGCACTTTGGTCTCTCTAGATATTTTGATAATTTGCATGCATGCAGTGTTATGGCCATAAGATGGAAGCCTACAACCCTCGTCACGGGAACCTCATGCTTGTAGGTCCCTACACTATATATAATACAAAAAAGCAAAAAAAGAGGAATAAATATCATTACTTACAGCAAAGATGGAACTGCAGCTGTATATTGTCCAGGCCAAAAGACTACTACTCCAGCAGGATACAGCCAAACCCCCACTAAGTGGAGGCATCACAGGTGCAGGAGGAGAAAATCACACACATTTCCAAACATGGAGGGGGCGGTTGCTGGATGGTAAAACTGAACACTAGTGGCTTGCATAGAGCACTGTTCACACTAGCAGACACACCACCACAAACCCACAGTCTATTATCCTGCTGGAGTAGTAGTCTTTTGGCCTGGGGAATATACAGCTACAATTCCATCATTGCTGTAAGTAATGATATTTATTCCTCCTTTTTGCTTTTTTATATTATATATAGTGTAGGGACCTACAAGCATGAGGATCCCGTGACGAGGGTTGTAGGCTTCTGTCTTATGGCCATAACGCTAACAAAAAACTTCATATTTTTTTGTACAGTATACAGCCAGACCCCTTTTTGTTAGGCCTTGCTATTAGAGTTCCTGTCCCTATGTAGTGAGCAGTTGGGGTACGGCTTGGCAGCCCGCCTGATCTAATGGTATGAGCGTCGCCTAATAGGCTGCGGCCTTGTGACTGTGTGTCTACTAGTGTGAACAGTGCTCTATGCAAGCCATCAGTATGCAATTTTACCATCCAGCAATCGCCTTCTCCATTTTTGGAAGTGAGTGTGATTTGCTCCTCCTGCACCTGTGATGCCTCCACTTAGTGGGGGTTTGGCTGTATTCTGCTGGAGTAGTAGTCTTTTGGCCTGAGCAATATACAGCTGCAGTTCCATCTTTGCTGTAAGTCATGCAGATATTTAACTCATAATTCAGACTACAGACCATTAAGATGGTTTATGTACATTTGAATTGCATTCCCCAAATCAGTACCATGTATGCTTATTGATAGAGGTAAGTTTGTAATGGAGCATTGGTAGTTGTAGACATTTGGATTGGAACAACATATACTTCATAATTGCAGAGATACCAAGGTGCACATTATACTAGATGCATACTGAAGACATTATCTAGATGTTGCTACTCAAAAATGGCGACAGTTATTGGGTATATAGCGTACCACTACAAAATGACTGCAGTTATTAAATAATCTTCCATCTCCTCCTGTATACTCATTCTCCATATCCTCACTATGTCCAGCGGATTTAAAAATGTCTACACACCTCTGCTAAAATGCCAGGTTTGTGTCATGTAGAAAAATCATACCAAAAAGAATAATTCAGAATGTTATCTATCTTTAATGCCACTCATAATCTGTACAAATCCACTGAGAAACAAACAAATCATTTTGAGGGTAAATCGATATAAAATACAAAATAATGTGGTTGTGTGTCTGAACATTACCAATTGGATAACTCTCAATAATTGATGAAAAAACAAGAAGAAAATTGGTACAGGAAGGTGCCAAGAGACATACAGCAATATTAAAGGAGCTGCACGAATTTCTGGCAACTACTGGTTGGTTTCTACATACGAAGAATACGTATTGTTCTCATATGAGTGGCCTATACGTTGGGGTGGCAAGACAGAAGCCTTTTCTTACAAATAAAAACATAAAACATTCAAGCCAGGCAATGTTTTACCTACATCTACATTAGGTCTGCCAAAAGCATGTGGGGAAAAAAAAACATGTTATGGTTTCATGAAACAAAAGATTGAACTTTTTGGTTACAATTTCAAAAAGTTGGTTAATTACAAAGCCAACAGTACACATCACCAAAAAAACACCTTACCCACAGTGAATCATAGTGGAGGCAACATTATGCTTTAGGGCTTGTTTTTGGCTAGAGCCCAGACCTGAATCCAATTGTAAATATATGGGTTTCCCAAAAAAGGGCTGTAGACAGGAGATGCCATTGCAATCTGAAAGATTTAAGCCCGCTTTGCACACTACAATATATCTTACGATGTGTCGGAGGGGTCACGTCGTAAGTGACGCACATCCGGCATCGTAAGGTACATTGTAGTGTGTAACAGCTACGTGCGATTGCTAATGAACGGTAAAATGTTCATCGCACGCACATCGTTCATTCCTCATGAATTGAACGTCAGGTTGTTCATCGTACCCGGGGTAGCGCACATCGCAGTGTGTGACACCCCGGGAACGATGAACAGATCTTACCTGCGTCCTGCGGCATGTAATGCAATGCGGAAGTAAAGAGGTGGGCCAGATGTTTACGTCCCGCTCATCTCCGCCCCTCCGCTTATATTAGCCAGCTGCCGCGTGACGTCGATGTGATGCCGAACGTCCCTCCCACTCCAGGAAGTGGACGTTCGCCGCCCACATCGAGGTCGTATGGACGGGTAAGTACGTGTGACGGGGGTTAATCGTTTGTGCGGCACATTCAACAAAATTGAACGTGCCGCACATATGATGGGGGCGGTTACGATCGCATACGATATCGTATGCGAAATCGTAACATGTAAAGCAGGCTTTAGAGTGCTACTTTGAGGAAGAGTGGGCAAACATAGCCAATTCCAAGATGTTTCATCCTGCTAGACTTCTACCCAAAGAGAATGAATGTTGTCATAAAATCAAGGAGTTCTTCAACACAGAATTAGTTCAAAGACGTTAGCCACCTGGTGGTAGCCAACCCCCTGGTGTGCATATTTATGCAATCCCATTATTTTTAAAACTTTTTATGTTGCTGTATTTCACCTGAAGTAGTGATCCTGGTATCAATTGAAAGCCGGTCTTTGATACTATACCAAGCTAAGCTTTATTTCTTCTATTCTGCTTTACACAAGTGAAGTCATGACATATTTCATAGCTTCCTTGCAGTGAAAGTATTCTAACAATTGCATCAGCTACAAGCTCATGTGTAAGGTTAGAACTGTAGTCTGATTTGTTTTGATGTAATACTAACTATACTAACTTCGTGAATCATGGTCCCATTTCTTACACTCCAAGTGCCCCATTATTATCTTAGCTTGTACCAAAATAATGCTGAAAGGCCCTGGGATGATCCTAAGACAAATCGAGACTTGTTGAGCTGCAATAATGTCTCTTCTGTTTTTTAAGAGACATGTTCAGTGCAGCCAGTTTCTGGAAAGCTTCTCAGTCATGCTGTATTTTGTACATGGAGACTCTGTTTTTGGGAAACTGGAGCTGGAAGGTGGTGAATATGTGACGCCCTGGGCAAGCCAGGGGTCACAGGTCACAACATCACGTGCACCCCACATTCCCTGCAGGTACACCAAGCTAACCCAAAATCCTTGTTGCCTTCCTCCAGGGGCTGATGTCCACACCAGGGGGTGGGCCAGGCTGTTGGCTCCGCCCACTGAGGAGTTCACAGCCCTGGAGGCGGGAAGAACCAGGCAGATCAGAGAGAGAGTTTGAAGTGTGAGGAGTAAACAGTGAGGTGGTAAAGGAGGACAGTAAGAGTGGCGACAGCAAAGAAACAGTTAAGAAAGCCTGAAGTTGGTCCGGGTGTGTGCCCCGGACAGTGACAGCAAGGTCAGCAGACGGCGGTGATAGTCTGCAGGGGGACTGCTCGGAGGTTGCTGGAAGGACCGCGGACGGGTGGTGACCCGGCGGTACCGGAGCAGTATACGAAGAACAGTCAGCACGAGGGCAGGGGCCTTTCGGATCCCGGCAAGGCTAGGAGTCGCCATAATTTGCTAAATCCGTCAGTGAAGGGGACCTCTGTCTCCTAACAACCAAGTCCCGATTGAAGGCAACAGCCCGACCGTGAAGGGGAGACACCGCCACCGCCAGGGCACCAGTTTCCCAGGGCCAGCGCCTGCGGGCAAAGTAGGGCTCCTTCGGCCCAGATTGAAGCCGAGGAGTGGGTAACCGGTGGGGACCCATCGCTACCAAGAGACTTTACATAGGTGCAGGGAAGAGACCGTCACCGCTAACTGCAGGGAACATCAGCACCGTGAACCGTCCGAGGGACCCGTCCAACCAGCCGTTTGTTTACCGAGAACTGTGTCGTGTTTACTGGCTGAGTGAGTACCTCCGTGCCGTGCGGCACAGCGCTGCCCCTGCGCCCCTGCACCTCCACAGGCCCCATCCCCGCCTGTCCACCATCCCAATCCCATCACTGGGCCCCGGGAGCACCAAAACCCCTACCCACGGAGGGGCAAATCAACAACTGGCTGCTCCATACCATCACTCCCGGGATCCCCATACAGAGCAGCGGTGGTGTCCACTTAATCACCACAACCGTGGGTGGCGTCACGGACAATAAACTATCCCAAATCCCAATCCCCTTTCACTCACGGGCGAGGAGCGCCGCTCGAGTCCCCGGGATCCGGCCCATCGCTCGAGCCACCGAGCAGCAGCAGGCCGCAGCAGCTGCGGCAGCCGGACCCGAGCAGAGGGAGAGCGCGGCGTACCCTCCTCCGCCCGCGACAACTTGGCGTCACGAACAGGATCTTACCGCTCTGCCGTTGGGTAGAGGTGCGCCTTGTGACCGCCGGAGGTATCCGGCCGGAAAATTTCAGAAGTCGCCATCTTTGGCGCGAAAAGTTCCCGCTCGAGCGTCTTCTCGAGTAGTAGAGGCGCGAAGGCCAAAACCGCGCCCCGATAGAGGAGGGGCCGGAAAGAGGCTGAAGGAGACGGAATGGCGGCTGGCCGCATGTAGCCGCGGCTATAAAAGCAGGGACGCCAGGACCCTGCAGCCATCTTGTTCCTGGGAGAAGCCGCCAGCAGCATGTGGATGCCGTCCCGCAACACCGTAGCCCCCGCGCCTGGAACCGCGGCATGGGTGGAGATCCGGACCGCGCAGCTCTACCAAAGGCTGCAGGTCAAGATGCAGCTCCTCATGGAGGAGTGGGAGACCAACATGGCGGACGTTATAGCAACCGTGCGGAGACGCGAGGAGGAGGCGGAGGAAGGGAGGGTGAGTGACCCACGCCCCGATGCCCTTGAAGGGCCGGTCATCGCGGCTGCGGGACCCGGTCCAAGCCCTCTCCCCCCCCGCTGCCTCCCTCGCCACCCGTCTCGGAAGCCGTGACCCCGCCATTAGGCCCACTACCACCGCAACCGGTAGCGATACCCAGCATGCCCGCCCAGGCGGGCCGACCTGTAGCCGGAGCCCGTAGTCGACCGGAGGTGTTGCCCTGGAAAGCCCCGAAAACCGAACCGGAGGCGTCTCCCGAGAAAGTCCCCGAGCCGGAGCCGATGACCCGCTCCGTGCCGAAGGCCCAACTGCGGAAAGCCCCTGTGCCCATCCCCCACACCTCGGCTGAGGTTGCGCCGGGTTGCCGATGCAAGGCAGCGTCTAAGGCCACGTCACTGCGGGACCTGTCGCCCAGAGTACCAGCAGTGGGCAATGTCAAACAGGTCTTGCGGGCCCCGACCCGTGCGCCGGAGCTGGCAGCAGCGCCGTACTGGGACAGGGAGCCGGTACCGTTGGGCCCGGAGATTGGTGAGAGAGAGAGGAAGAAAGCGGAGCTGGTGGCCCGTGCAATCAGAGAAAAAGAGAGCCTCCGTCAGGCAACGTTCCGTGTCCGGGGCCCGCTGTACGAAGGGCAGGTGAGAAGGTTTGATGTCCGCCGGGGCTATGGGTTTATATATGAACCGGGCCTGGAGGCCGAAGTGTTTATAGCACGGCGGGATGTGAATGCCCACCTGCCTGAGGAGCATCCTGGTCGTAACCTGATGCCGGGCGACATCGTGCAGTACACCCGGCACTGTGGGGAGAGGGGGTGGTTCGCGCTGGATGCGAAGTTAAGGGGCAGCCAGGAGTCCCGAGTGAGCGCCGCGCCCCCTCCCTCAGGTGATGTTGAGGACTCGGAATAAGGTCAGCGGAGGCCCGCTGCAGTAGTCCCCGTTGGGACAAAGAAAGTTTGCAAGTGTGTTTGTTTGAAAGTTTAAAATGATGATAAGTAAATGGAACCGAACAGTCATCTGATTTACCGTGATTTGCAACCGGCCGTGGCCGGCACCGTTGTCCCCGTGGGGACCGTTTGAAAAGAGTTTGCATGAAGAACTGCTCATGGACAAGCCCGTGAACTTGCAGGGCAACCACAAACGTTAAGTGGCTTGTAAATAAGTTGTGTTACCGTTACCGTTTCCGCAATTGCCGCCTCCGGAGAGGCAGGTTGGAGGGAGGGCTCACAGCAGAGCAGGCTGGGGCCCAGCCACCACAGGAACCGGTGGCTACCCTCTGGAGGGGAAGGACACATCCCGCTCGGGTAACTTGTGCTGGACTGGGGTCAAGGGGTGCTGCCTGGGCTTTAGGGGCAGCATCAGGGCCAGGTTGCTTGGGTGGGAGAGAGCGGAAACCGTAACCGTACACCGTTTGAAACCGTTTAAGAAATGTGCCTCCCGATGTGGGATGATGTCATAACTTGTAAATATGTTACCGTTTTTCCTATCTTTTCAGAAAAAAAAAACAAAAGGAAAATAAAACCGGTGTTGGATGGGCAGCCCGAGGACGGTCTGCGTTTTGCTAAGGAGGAATGTGACGCCCTGGGCAAGCCAGGGGTCACAGGTCACAACATCACATGCACCCCACATTCCCTGCAGGTACACCAAGCTAACCCAAAATCCTTGTTGCCTTCCTCCAGGGGCTGATGTCCACACCAGGGGGTGGGCCAGGCGGTTGGCTCCGCCCACCGAGGAGTTCACAGCTCTGGAGGCGGGAAGAACCAGGCAGATCAGAGAGAGAGTTTGAAGTGTGAGGAGTAAACAGTGAGGTGGTAAAGGAGGACAGTAAGAGTTGCGACAGCAAAGAAACAGTTAAGAAAGCCTGAAGTTGGTCCGGGTGTGTGCCCCGGACAGTGACAGCAAGGTCAGCAGACGGCGGTGATAGTCTGCAGGGGGACTGCTCGGAGGTTGCTGGAAGGACCGCGGACGGGTGGTGACCCGGCGGTACCGGAGCAGTATACGAAGAACAGTCAGCACCAGGGCAGTGGCCTTTCGGATCCCGGCAAGGCTAGGAGTCGCCATAATTTGCTAAATCCGTCAGTGAAGGGGACCTCTGTCTCCTAACAACCAAGTCCCGATTGAAGGCAACAGCCCGACCGTGAAGGGGAGACACCGCCACCGCCAGGGCACCAGTTTCCCAGGGCCAGCGCCTGCGGGCAAAGTAGGGCTCCTTCGGCCCAGATTGAAGCCGAGGAGTGGGTAACCGGTGGGGACCCATCGCTACCAAGAGACTTTAAATAGGTGCAGGGAAGAGACCGTCACCGCTAACTGCAGGGAACATCAGCACCGTGAACCGTCCAAGGGACCCGTCCAACCAGCCGTTTGTTTACCGAGAACTGTGTCGTGTTTACTGGCTGAGTGAGTACCTCCGTGCCATGCGGCACAGCGCTGCCCCTGCGCCCCTGCACCTCCACAGGCCCCATCCCCGCCTGTCCACCATCCCAATCCCATCACTGGGCCCCGGGAGCACCAAAACCCCTACCCACGGAGGGGCAAATCAACAACTGGCTGCTCCATACCATCACTCCCGGGATCCCCATACAGAGCAGCGGTGGTGTCCACTTAATCACCACAACCGTGGGTGGCGTCACGGACAATAAACTATCCCAAATCCCAATCCCCTTTCACTCACGGGCGAGGAGCGCCGCTCGAGTCCCCGGGATCCGGCCCATCGCTCGAGCCACCGAGCAGCAGCAGGCCGCAGCAGCCGCGGCAGCCGGACCCGAGCAGAGGGAGAGCGCGGCGTCCCCTCCTCCGCCCGCGACAACTACTGTACATGGAGGGGTGAGCCACAGGTTCCACTGTACATAAAGGAATTGTGTCTGTCACGCAATATGGAGGCTGTTATAGCAGCACTTTGGCCCCAATTCATCAAAGTGTTTTTGCCAGCATAAAACACTGAGGGCTCATGTGCACACTGTGTCCTGACTAGTGCAGAAATAAATGCACCCTCTGGCAGACTTGACACTGCGTGTTCACAAAAAGAATGCATGCAAAACGCATGTATTTTGGATGCAATTTGCATGCATTTTACATGCGTTTTGGATGCATTTTTGTCAGTGCGGTCCCCCAGCTCTGCTACATGCCCGCTGACAGCAGACACAGACAGAGCCGGGCGATGAGAATGAACTCGGATGAACTGCACCCGACTTCATTGTCATCCCGCGGCTCTGTCTCTGTGTGCTGTCATGAACTCAGATGAACCTCCGAGGTCAGTGCCAGGACACAGGAGTCCGCAGCAGTGACGTCAGAGCTTCACCCAATTTCACTGACATCCCGCGGCTCTCTTTGTGTCGCAGCCTGATTTGCGGTCACACGTGAAGGACTCGCCTGTGACCGCAAATCCCCTGAGTGACTGAAGTGAGCATTGCGATCAGCGGTGCAGTCACTCAGGTGACCCGCGGTCACAGCTGGAGTCTTCCACCTGAGAGCGGTGGCCGCGAGTAACCTGAGTGACGTCATTGCTGATCGCGCGGCTCACATCAGTTGTTGCGTGGAGCTGACAGAGAGCAGTCGTGGTCTGTGGCCGCTCCTGTCATTTTCATGTAGCTAAGCTGAAAGCGTCGTGGGACCTCATGTGGATTACGTTGGACCTGGAGGGGTATTTGGGGATTAATAAGGTGGTGAAAGAGGGTGTTTTTTTGTCTCTTGTTCCAAATAAAGGATTTTTGGGATGTGTGTGTTTATTTTCTTTAACTTACAGTTTAATCATGGAAGGTATCTCGGGGAGACGCCTGCCATGATTAACCTAGTACTTAGTGGCAGCTATGGGCTGCTGCCATTAACTCCTTATTACCCGATTGCCACCGCTCCAGGGCAATTCGGGATGAGCTGGGTACAGTCCCGGGACTGACGCATCTAATGGATGCGGAAATTCCAGGCGGCTGGTGGCTGATATTATTAGGCTGGGGGGCTCCCCATAACGTGGAGCTCCCCATCCTGAGAATACCAGTCTTCAGCCGTGTGGCTTTATCCTGGCTGGTATTTAAATTGGGGGGGGGGACAGCACGTTTTTTTAAATTATTTGTTTATTTTTTTACTGCACGATATAGAAACGCCCACCGGCGGCTGTGATTGGTTGCAGTGAGACAGCTGTCACTCAGCGTGGGGGTGTGTCTGACTGCAACCAATCATAGGCGCTGGTGGGCGGGGGAAGCAGGGAATGCGAGATGGAATAATGAGCGTCCGGCATTTTCAAAATAGGAGAAGCCGCCAGAGTGTGAACGGCGTGCAGCGCCGCACTGGTGATCGTGGAACGGTGAGTATGAGAGAGGGGGTGGGAGGGAGAGACGTACATTGACAGAGAGAGAGACCGAAATACCTGCGTTTGATATGTCTAAAAAACATGCAGATCGCAACAAAAATGCAGTGAAAACGCACTGCTTAGCATTTTGGCAACGTTTTTTTAAAACTCATTGATTTCAATGGGTGTAGAACGCTGCCAAAATGCTCAAAAGAATTGACATGCTGCTTTTTTAAACGCAGAGATTTTGTCAAAGTTTTGACAATCAAAATGCTGCGTTTAAAAATGCATTGTGCGCACGGATTTTGCATGATTCTCATAGACTTTGCTGGGGAAGCAGAACGCATGAATTTTGACAATGTGACACAGCAGCTTAAAACACTGCAGAAACGCAAAAAAACCCCGCAACATGCGCATGAGCCCTGAAAAGTTGCCGAAATTTTGTAATTTTGACAAGATCTGACAAAGTGGGCAGAGCATGGGCGAGAGAAGGCGTAGTGATTCGTACTCGACAAATTCTTCAAAATTTCACAAATTGAATAACTTTTTGTAGTGAGGCCAATGGTAGTGCAGCACAGTTGTAAGTGCACCTTTTAATAGTGAACGGGAATACAAAACAGCAGTCTTAATGAATCGGGCCCTTACTACCATCTCAGCCACATACACAGCTATAAGGAAATAGCTGACACGTGGAATAGAGAACCCTGTGACTACCTTACATTCGGCCACCTGTGGCTTACACTATGGGTGCATGCAGTTGGCACTGTATAGGAGTAGAATGTGGTGATACTTTATATGGGAACATGTCTCTACCACTTTATGAGGAGCTATGATGGGCAATGTATATATATATATATATATATATATATATATATATATATATATATATATATATATATATATATATATATATACGGTATATATACACACCTTTTGCTTATCACTGTAAGTATGGTGCCAAAAGCAATCAGGAAACAACACCGCACAAAATTTCACAAAGGAGCACGGCACGGGCTTATCACATTTACCTTCAACTAAAGGGTTTGGACACTTTATATTTTAACAAATTGGTTAGGGAATTTATTTTGTGACACTAATATACTAGAATTACACATTCTCCTCTAGCACTTGATATAGGGAATCTGTCAGAGGGTTTTTGCTACCTCATCTGACAGCAGCATGATGTAGGCAAAGAGATTTTGAATCCAATGATGTATCACTTAGATTATTGGCTGCAGCTGTTTTAACAAAATCAAAGATTTTAGTTTTTCGTATGTATCAGAGCACTCGGATCTACCTCCGCCCACACCAGGCTTTCAGTTAACATTTCCATAGACAGAAGCTGCTAATCACAAAACGGGGCAGAGTCAGACTTCAGCTCACATGGGCCTCAGACAGATTGATGATAAAACTAGGAAGTTTAAACTAACATTGCAGGTAAAAAAAAATACACTTTGAGATAAGAGACACAGGGCTGTAATCTGAAATGATAACTCTTACAGCTGTCTTCAGACTATACAGTAATAACCTGCTGATGTGGCGCCCCTGACCTGGTCAGGCACCACTGAGTGATGCACTCAGGCTGAGTGAGTACAAAACAGCTAATCCCAAAGGCTGACTAGGGTGTGGACACACAGACACGAAGTAACTAGAAACACACAGCTTAGAGGGGACCCTTGAGCAGACTCAGGGAGGGGGCGGAGCCATCGCATCCCAGCTAGTGGTGGGTGGTGGGACTGGAGACAGGAGTTGTGCAGTGGCAGCCAAAGGAGAAGGAGTGGACGAGCCGCGTCTGGAGGGTAGAGCGGAGGAGCAGGACCCTGTCAGACCCTGCACATGCAGTGATTGCTGGCGGGGGAGAGTGGCTACCCAGGGTGCCACCTGAAAACCACCTAGGCAGTAGCAAGAGGTGGCTGAGTAAGGGGACTACTGGTAGACCAAGCCCGCACCGGGAAACAGGTCCCCAGAGCAGGAACCCATCTACTTGGCCTACTAAACCTGCTGGTGAGGGTACTGTATGTGCCTCACCAACCTACACAGAACCCGCAGCATCAACAGCAACGAGGGGGCCCATAAGGAGGATCGAGCCTGGAGCCATCTTATCCTTGGTCCACGCTGTCAGCAAATGGGTCAGAAAGGGGAGAACGGCAGTAGCGACTTCCCTGGGTGATCCCGAAGGACTCCAAGTCGGGGTCACCTCAAAACAAGAAGGGCTAGGAAGGCGAGTCAGCAGTCACCCCTACGTCAGGCTAAAGCAGGGGTGGGCAATTAATTTTCCCATGGGGCCGCATGAGAAATTGGGATTGGTTTAGAGGGCCGGACTAATATAATTACCTCAGTTCTACCCAATATACTACATCACTACACCCCCTCCATATACTACACCTGTAATAAACTACACCACTACACCCCTATATACTACACCTGTATTATACTACACTCCCTCCATATACCTGTAATATACTACACCCCCATATACACCTGTATTATACTACACCACTATATAATACACCTCCGATATACTACATCATTACACCCCTATATACTACACCTGTAATATACTACATCACTACACCCCATATACTACACCTGTAATATAGTACACCTCCATATAGCACACCTGTAATATACTACATCACTACACCACTATATAGCACACCTGTAATATACTACAACTCCATATAGTACACCTGTAATATACTACATCACTACACCCCTATATACACCTGTAATATACTACACCTCCATATAGTACACCTGTAATATACTACACCTCCATATAGCACACCTGTAATATACTACACCTCCATAGAGCACACCTGTAATATACTACACCTCCATATAGCACACCTGTAATATACTACACCCCCATATGTCACACACCCTGCTCCCCATACAGCCTACACCCCCATATCACACACACTTCACCCCATACAGCCTGCACCCCCATATCACACACACTACACCCCATACAGCCTGCACCCCCATATCACACACACTACACCCCCATATGTCACACACCATGCCCACATATCTCACCCTGCCTGTACCCCAACTTACCCCTCTCAAACACTCTGCACCCCTTCACATCCGTCTGTCAATCTGCAGCCCTCATATGCCACTCACCCTGCAACTCCATCTTCCCACATATGCCACTCACCCTGCAACTCCATCTTCCCACTTATGCCACTCACCCTGCAGCTCCATCTTTCCTCATATGCCACTCACCCTGCAACTCCATCTTCCCTCATATGCACTCACCCTGCAACTCCATCTTCCCTCATATGCACTCACCCTGCAGCCCCCTTCCCCCTCATGTCCCCTCTTTTCTCATTACTAGTCATCATGTGTCCACATCTCCTTCAGGATTCAGTATCTTTGCTTTCTGCCCGGCATCCTGTGTCTCCTCCCACACAGTCACATGGGCGTGACATCATCGCAGGTCCTATTCCGTCTGCTGTGCTGCTTCTTCTCCTGCCCGGCGGGAACTAAGACGGGCGGGCCGGTCACAGAGAGCAGGCGGGCCGGATGTGGCCCGCGGGCCGCCCCTTGCCCAGGTCTGGGCTAAAGGATACCCGGTTCCACCTGGTTCATCATAGCATCTCCCGGGTCGTCTCACGTTACCATCAGAAAAGTGAGTAAAAACCCTGAAAGACATTGCTGCCTGTGTGTGAATTGTTATGCGACCTATGGTACTACACACTTACAGTGAGCCCTGGGGCCAGCCTCACTCTCGAGAGGCAACAACTGACTGCATCTACCATCAGCCCCAGGCGCTCCCTAAACTGCAGTGGCGGTCACCCCCTGACCGCAATTACCAAGAGTGGCGTCATGATTCCCATTGAAGTTAACCTGACCTACCGGTGGCCAGAAGATTCCCATCACGTGCAGTCCCTGAAGACCCGGAGACGAACTGAAGATAACGGGGCTCCACACTGACATATTCCCTTTAATGCTGCGTTCCTTACAGTCTACACAGCAATATTGTCTAAAAAATACAGTAAGTGCTGATAGAGTATCATGTGGCCGGTCCTGTCCATCAGTCTCCTCCACTAGAAAAAAATACACTTGGGAAAGCGGTTTTGTAATTGGAGGAGGCAATTGGACAGTTCTGGTCACATGCTCCTCCATCAGTAGCCACCTGTAGAATGAGAGCTATGAGAAAGGCAGTGGTAACAAGTGCTGGAGGAGAACCTGTAATAAATATATATCAGTAAGGGCCCACTCACACTTGCGCTATTTTGACGCAAACAGAATCCGTCACTAATGTAGTACAGGTCATTTATTTACAGTGGAAGCGCGTTACCATGGCACGTGTGTGTGTCATGCAGTACCCGCTTGTGTCCACACGATGTCGCGCTTCCACTGTAAATAAATTAACTGTACTATATTAGTGACGGATTCTGTTTGCGTCAAAATAGCGCAAGTGTGAGTGGGCCCTTAGTGCCACAAAATCATGTCCCCAACAAATCTGTTAAAGGGAACTTGTCAGTCAATTCATGCTGCCCAAATCGGAGGCAGTATGAATCAGAATCTGGCCGCACGATTGCAGACCGGTATGTTTTTTTCTCTGAAACGTGCCAGGGTTTCAGAGACAAGCTAATTGTAAGAGCCATTCTGGGAATATAGGGTGTGGACTATTCTGGCGCTGCTCCCCGCCCGCTTCTCCCCTCACTGCTCTTATTGATTGACAGGTCTATCTCATGTTTGTACATCAGGAGTGACCGGCGAAGCAACCAGAGCTGTGCAGGGAGAAGCTCTGAATCGTTTCAGAGTAATAAAATACCTTACTGCAATGGTGTAGTGAGGCTCCAATCCATGCTGCCCATGGTTTGGGAAGCATGAATCATCTGACAGGGTCATTTAAAGTAAAGTGGACAACCCCTTTAAGGCTACTCTCACATAGGAAGCAGATGGTCTTGTCCTGTAATATGTTATGTGCCTTCAGAATACTCTGGGGATAATGTTGTCTATCAAAGGTTGAAGATGCTTTTAGATCTATACAGACCACTCTGATTTATACCTCATTCACTGCAGTCCTCCCCGTATATATTTGCTTTAGTAACCCTCGCAGTGTTGGTGCTTTAAGAGACATCTGTTCCTCTGCAGTAGACCTGGAATCTTCAAACTGTACACAGGGATCGGAAAGTTAGGAAATAGTATAAATAGCATGTGACTGCTTCATCACTAAAAAGGGCCTTCATAGCATCCATGGTGTCAGTGCACGGCAGGCAGGCAGTATACAGACCAACGCACTGATATAGAGGCACGTTCCCGAAAGTCACCCCCGCAGGGGTACAGCAAAGGTATGGTCATTACATATATGTTGTAGCCAGTATGATTTATGCAATAATCGTCACTTATATATTTTAATTAGCATATTAACCACTATGCAGATGGACCTGTGGTTTGGATTCATAGGAGACAGTGAATTTCACTATATAACATATTATATATGCATAAACAACCAGACAACTGCGTGTTCATATCCCCTATGGAGACTATAAACGTTTTTAAAAAATAGAAAAAAGTAAAGTAAAAAAAAATTAAATCACCCCTCCATTAAAGGGAATCTGTCAGCAGGTTTTTGCTATATAAGCTGAAGACAGCATGCTGCATGGGTTAAATAGAAACACGTCACCATTTCTGATTTTTTTCCCCCACTCTTTTGGCTTTTTTTCTTTTAACTACGGTATATCTCTTTGATCTGTGATATTAATAAAGGGATTTTTACATCTATAATAATAACCGTCTCTTTTTCTTTATCAGAATAATTGTAGTTTGATTGTTACAGAAGTGCCTAGCCAAATAGGTTACCCATTAGCTGAAAAATAAAAGTGTTAGCAGCACAAAGCAGACATTTTTTTGCAACATTATAAATGTTTTTCATCACTTAGTATAAAAATTGATGCATATTTGGTATAGCCGTAATCGGACTGACATGGACAGTTATTTTACCACACAATGAGCGCCATAAAAACGTAACAAGAGTACAAAACAATGACAGATTTGCATATTTTCATCATTTCATCCCACTTGGAATTTTTGTTTTCCGGCTTTTAACATAGAATATAACCTTTTTAAATAGAACCTCTCGTCAGGATTTTACACACCAAACTAATAGCATGTTGGTAATGGTGCATTAATGCTGAATAATCCATACCTGGCTTGTATAAGGCTATGTTCAAACAGGACGTTTTTCCAGCATTTTTTTTCCTGACCAAAACCTGATCTTGTGGCAGGATGTCTCCTGGGAGTCATCTGTGGTTTTGGTGCATTTTTTTGTGGCTTTTTTTGGTATTTTTACAGTGATTTTTTCTGTGATGTCAAGACCTGCAAGGGTTCAAGAGTACCCGAATGCTGGGCCGGGCCAGTATTGACCTGGATCTGGCACTCGGGTAGTAAAAATAAAAGGTAGAAAGGAAAAAGAAAAAGTAAAGCAAGCGTGCCAGTCTCCAGTAGATGCTAGAGTGTAAGGGCTCCTTCCAGCTATGACGTCATTCAATAGGCCCCTATCACATGGGTGATAGGGGGGGGTAAAGCATGATTGTAGTGGAATTGAGAAAACATGGCCAAGCTCACTAACCCAGCTGGTCACGCCCACTAACCCAGCTGGTCACGCCCACTATCCTGAAAAGAGCCCATAAATTGTAGGCTCAACTGTACCTGCTCCCGCAGCCCCTCCTACTTCCATTGCCGCTCATTAGCCTCATGCATATTCACTGCACCACCCCCCACTGGAATCTGTGGATCTCTTGTACAGTAAAAAATAAATAAATAAATAAAAAATTGATGTAGGGTTCCCCCATATTTTGATACTCAGCACAGATAAAGCATATGGCTACAGGCTGCAGCCCCCAGCTGTGTGCTTATCTTGGCTGGGTATCAAAATAAGAGGGACCCCATACTGTTTTTTTTTATTATTTAAATAAATAATTAAAAAAAAAACAGTGTGTCGTCCCCCCAAATTTGATACCCAGCCAAGATAAAGCCCATAGCCGGTGGCTAGTATTCTCAGGCTGGAGAGATCCAGCCTAAAAATATCAGACTGCAGCCGCCCAGGATTGACGGGGTTTTTTTATCAACCTGGTTTGACTCGCTGATCCAAGATATCAGTGAGTCCACCTGTCAATGGGGTGAAAACCGTAGCAAAACCGCTGAAATAATTGACATGTTCATTCTTTTCAGAACGCAGCAAAACTGAAGGTATTTCACAAAACCGTCAGGAAAAAATCCTGACGTGTGTGTGTCTGTGCATGAGATTTCATAACTCTCATAGACTTTGCAGGGACTGTAAAAAGCAGCGTTTTATTAGCATGGACTGCATAAAACCAAGGCAAATATGCAGCTAAAAAACGCTACAGAAACGCCCAGTGTGAACATAGCCTAAAATGTTTTTGCTGCTTTACTCATAGTTGAAATTGTGTGCTGATAGGTTCTAAGTCCATATTTCAGTGACCTTGCAGTCAGAGACAGGAGGCAGGCAGTGGTTGGAGAATAGGGAGCGGAAACAGGAGAACTACTTACAACTCATTATCATATAATTTCGATAAAACAGCAATATGGATTTGTTCAAGCAGAGTACGGATTTAATAAGCATTAAAGCACCTTTACATACATGACACTTTGCAAGAGCAACAAAAAGGATGAGAAAAAAAATGGATCACAGCTGTTAATTTCCGAATAAAGTGAGATTAAAAAAATAAATCTACACTGTGAGACCTCCTTCACATATCCGTGTGATGTCTGTTTTCACATATACGGACACAATCAATGGGTTTCGTCTCACATCACATCCGTGTTTTGACATGGACCATGTGTCTGTGTGGAGCACATGCGTGTCCGTGTGCTCCACATGGCGATGTGTCCATTTTTCTCCAGCAGCACAGGCGTCACATGGATCACACACTGATGTGATCTGTGTGACACGTATTGGAGAAAACACAGGTCTCATAAAAATAAACAATTTTTATATTTACCCGTCTCCTGCACTGCGGTCTGTGCCTCTGCTGTTGCTTCCGGGCCCGCTCATTATACTCATTGCATATTCACTGCACTGACCGTGAAATCCGGACGTAACAGCAGCGCCGGAGACAGCAGCGCCGGAGACAGTTAAGTATACAAGTTCGTGTGTCTGTCCGTGAGCTATCCGGATGTCATACGTAGAACACACACATGCGCACTTCCACCACGGATTGTGAAACGTGTGTTTTACACAGATGTGTGAAAGAAAGAGGGCTAAGAAAGAATCAATTTACAGACCATATAGGGAACTGATGGAATTAAGTATGGCTGCGGGATCAGACTATGTAACATTTGTTTGTAGTTTGTAACCATGGAGACGCTTAGCTTAGCCTAGGATCTGTATGCAAAAAACGGAGGATATTTGTAAAGGGAACCAGTTTCATACACGTCAAATCACTGGCAGCATGATATCCAGACAGGCCTCATTTTACTTTACTGGTGGACTATACGACTGTACAGCCCCGGGCTCGGCTGCGACCGAGCCGCTCGGATCCAGGCTCGCTGGTGGGTGGCTTGAGCATCTCGGGACCCGGGGTCCTGTGGTCACTTTGATCTGAAAGGGGCTGGCGGTTTAGGGTACGTTGGTGTACGACCGGAGCCGTGGTTATGTTCGTGACGCCACCCACGGGTTGTGGTGAAGGTGGACGCTGCAGTTACGGGGTACCCAGGGGAGATGTTGCGCAGCAAGATGTTAACCCCTCTGTAGGTAGGGATAGTGGCCCGGGACCCGTTGGGGGAGTAGTTGGGCGGTGCAGGGAGATGGACTCCCGGAGAGTACTGATGTACTCATGATTAATAACACACACAAGTCTCTGGTAAACCAAGGTGATGGAGGTCGGTGCCCGCAGCCGGCTGCGGTCTGGTCACCCACCCGGTTGGTGGTCTCTGCCTTTCTCCTGCACCTGTTTGAATGTTGATGGACTACCTGAACTTGCAATACATGAGTCCGCACCCCGGCTTGTGTATGTCGGAGGAGGCCTTTGACTGCAGACGTTGGCCCGTGGGATCTCTCTGCCTGGGCGGTAGCTTTCTATCCCTCTCATTGGGCTGTTGTCTTCAGTTGGGACTTCGGGTGGGAAAGGACCTATAGTCCTGGCCGCAATCAGTGAATTAGCTAGCCCCCAGTAGCTTCTGGACCTAGCTTCAGGGTCTGAGTACCCCCCTCTTGTGCTCCGGTTTCCAGTCGGTTCCCCAGGTCGGTACCGGCGGGCCACTACCCTGTCCCGGTCCACCACGGTTCCACCGAGCCGTCTTCCCGGCTCCTGCAGGCAGAGGCCTCCGTATGCCTCCTAGCCAAAGGTGCCCGGGCTCCAACTCTGGCACCTGTCAGTTAGTTGCAGACCTGACACACAGGCCTGCTTCCACTTTACTTCACCTCCACTAACAGACTGTTCTATATTTCCTGCCTCAGGCTCTCTGAACTCCTCGGTGGGCATGCCAACCGCCTGGCTCTGCCCCCTGGTGTGTCCATCAAGCACTGAGGGAGGTGACTAGGGTTTAAATGGTTGGCTGCTGACACCTTGTTAGGGGACTGGTGTTGTGCGGGGCTCTACCTGTGACTACCTGGCTAGTCCAGGGCGTCACACGACCATGCATGGTCAGGACTCGGTAACTGTAATTAGATGATGAAGTGCATGCATTATATATTCACCTTTTATCTCACATTTAGATCTATTCAACCACAGACAATCGTACTAAAGAATGAACAGTGCAAGAAACAAGCAAAAATATAATCTATGTTTTTCAGCCCTTTGTTGTGATTGCACTGAAGGTAAAGTAATTAGATTCTTGGATGGGGAGAGGCAGAAGGAGCAGCTCCCGTGTTCTATTAGCCAAATGACACCAGAGGAAAGCAGGCCTGACCCTTTAATACACTGCCGCTTCACATTGCAGATCATTCAGGCGATAGATATGCTTTAAAGCGTTCTTACAACAATGCTGAAATCTTAATATGTTGGAGAGGAAATTATTGCAGTGGTCGCTCCAGGTACAAGGAATGCCATTGTAAGGTAGAAACATTGTAACTTGAGAACACCACTACATGAAAAACTAGTAATTGGTTCCAAAACCACCAACATATTAAGTAAAAAAATGAAGATTAATAAGGAAAAGAAGTGCTTACAGATGTGTACAGCATGCAGGTAGTCAAAATAATGTAACGGATAGTGTCTTGGCACCTTCAAAGAGCTGATCATCAGGCTTGCTCAAAAAGGGTAAGGCCTAAGACACACGGCATGAAAATCGGAGTGGAATGCGATAAAACATCGCATTCCTCTCAGACCAATATTAGCCTGTGTGTCAGCAACCATGAGCAATTATTTTCTCAGCCCTAATCGGACCGAGAAGACAGTCGCAGCATGCTGCGGGTGCAATGTGATCCTTGTTTCTCTCGCACCCATTCAAGTGTATGGGGCAAGAAAAAAATTGCATTGCACTTGCAGTACACCGGTGTAATGCAAGTGGAGAGCAAAAATGGCAATAGCCGGCAACGGAGGAGAGAGGGAGATAAAGCCCTCCCTCTCCTCCGCAGCGCCGGCCCACCCCTCCTCAGTGCCGGCCCGCCCCCCACAGCTGTAGTCCGATTGCACGATCGGACCTCAGTCGCAGTGACACTCGTATGACACTCGTGCTGCCAGAGGGAGCCGAGTGTCATGCGAAGATCGCAGTAGTCCCTGTGTGGCCCCGGCCTAATAGCTGAAAGTGGACTAATTTGTTGCACAACGTCTCCTGAGTTTGCCAATACCCATATGTGGTCAAAACTATTTTTGAGGCACAACTCAAAGCTCAGAAGGGAAGAAGCGCCATATTGGAGTCCAGATTTAGCTGGAATGGCTTGGTAGTACCATATCACATTGGCAGAGCTCCTGAGGTGTAGAAAAGTCGGCTCACTATATGTAACCCCATTTTACAAAGTACACCCCTCAATGAATCCATCCAGGGGTGCGGTGAGCATATTGACACTACAGGTGTGTCACAATATGTTATACTACAAGGCAGTGAAGAAAAAATAATTACATTTTTACCACTAAAAATTTTGTTTTAACCCAAGATTTCCAATTTTCAAATGGTTAAAAAAAGACCCCATGATATGCTAGACAATTTCTTCTGATTGTGGCAATACCCCATATGTGACTGTGCAGTACTGTTTGGCCGCACCACAGGGCTCAGAAGAGAAGGAGCGCCATTTAACTTTTGGAGCACAGATTTATCTAGAATAGCTTGAAAACTCCATTTGCAGAGCGATTAAGTGCCAGAACAACAGAAACCCCATCAAGTGATCACATTTTGGAATTACACTCTTCTAGAAGTTCATCTATGGGAGTAGTGACAATTTACTCTCTGGAAAACACCCAAATGAAGTCAAATGCAGTGAATGTTGCAGAATAAAAAAATGCAAATAAGCCGCTGTAGTGCCCATGCATTGTAGTGCCCATGCATTGTGCCCAGCTCGTGCTACTGGAGGCTCTCTTCACTACAAAAATGCCAAACATGTGAACGTTAATTGTTACATTGTTGCTCTCAGGGAAGGGGCATTTTGATTTGGGAGTGCAGATTTTGCTGGATTTCTTTTTTTAGGGGGGGGGGGGAGGGGGAGCCATAGCGTTTTTCCAGACACTTGTGATACCAATAACATGGAAGCCCCCTATATTTTTATTAACAGATGATGGACCTCAGTGGGGATTTGTTTTATTGTGGGTTGAGTTGAATGCTATTTTGAGACAATCTGGAGTACAGATCATTTTGGATCAGTTCACATTTATCCTGTGCTCCATGGTGTCAACTTACATTAGGGTTTCCCTCTACACCTACATCTCTACAATATGTGATTCAGGTGAAACCCCCATGGATCCATTCGATATAACGAGGCAGCAGAATTACTCCACACTCCATTAAGCCTCTGTTCATTGGTGTCCATATTTTCAAAGTTGCACAATAATGTTGTTGATCGCACTTTTGTGCACACTTAAAAAGATACATAAAAAGATGGATATCGCCGGATCACAGGCCAGATGGGAGTTCACAGTGACTAATTGCAGTGAATTTTCCATTTTTCAGAGATTTACACGTACTCCCCAGTGTAAGCGCTCACCATAGAGCACAGCATAAATGCAAGCTGTGCTTTACTGCGATCTTTGGGAGGCAGAATAAACAAATCAAATGACAAATTGGATTTATAGCTATTTTTTATGCCATTCACCTTGCGGTATAAGTGATAGGGTGGCTTCCTTCCTCAGATCAGTACGATTACAGTGATACCAGATTTATATAATTTCTTTTTTTTAGATTCGGCTGTTACTACTACAAAAAGCACTATTTTACAAAATAAAGTTTTTCGTATCACCAGATTCTTTTTTTTTTAACGCTGTTCACCTAGTCATAAAAGTGATAGTACAGCTTTATTCTTCAGGTCAGTACTATTAGGCCATGTGCCCACAAGAAAACGTGCCTGCTGAATTTTCTGCAGGCATTTCCGCAGGTTCACGTTATTGCGGATTTCAGGTAGAACTGTTGCGGTAAACCTGTGGAAAACATGTGGAATTCTAGAGTTATTCCTGCGGATTTCCCCCCTGTATCTACATAGTAAAAAGGCAGGAAAATCCGCATGAATAATTGACATGCAATTCTTTACGGCTGCGGGAAATCCACAGCATTTTCCGCAGGTGCAAATTCCACAGCATTGAAACAGCACTCCCCAAATCCCATAGGATAACATGGGGAGTGCCTGTACTTGCACAAACCTGCAGATTTATCTGGAAAATCTAGAAAATCCGCAGGTTTTCCACAGCAAAATCAGCAGGTATTTTCTCCCGTGGGCACAGGGCTTCATAGTGAAGCCACATTTCTATCTATCTACATATAATATTTTGGGGTTTTTTAATATTTTTAATGTATAGCCACCCTTACACCATATATAACAAGAAAAAAAAATGTTTTTGTATTGCTGTATACTAAGAGCTAAATAATTTTTACTCTTTTAGCTGGTGGAGCTGTGCAGCAGCTTGTTTTTTGCAGGACAAGATGACATTTTCAGCTGTACCATTTTTATTTAATATGACTTTGATTGTGTTTTATTCCACTTTTTTGTCAGCTATATGATAAAAAGATAGAATGGTGTTTAATGAAGGAGTTAACTAGTGTAAGAATATTATAGATCAGGTTGTTCTGGATTTGGCGATACCCAATGTGTGTACTTTTTTTTAATATATTTTTGTTTTTACATAAATAAAAATATTTATTGGTGTAATATTATTTTCATTTTTTTGTTCTTTATTTTCTGAGTTTTAAAAAATATGTTTGGAATATTTTTAACATTTTTTTTATTCTTTTATTTTGTACCTATATAGGACATTAACTTTTATTACTCCGATTTCTGAATTAGTGTATTGTATTTCATCTGCGGAAACTTACCAGCGGTGCATGTTTCCAATCCGCAGCTTGCCAATTTCTTTTGCTCAGTTTTCTGTGCTGATTTTCACCATAGACTTGCATTAGATGCAGAAAATCCACAAGTAAAAGACACACATGCGTTTTCGGTGTGTTGGAAACGCACCAAAAAAGCATGTAATCCGCACTTAATGATGTTAGTACCAGAATGTTTCAAGAACAAAAACAGCTTTATGTAAAGAATGACACACCAAACAGACAAAAAACGCAGCATAAAAAAAGGATAAAAGCACAGCGTCAAAAACGCACACAAAAAAGCAATGAAAAAAGCAAAAGTGTAGATACTCAAATATTCAACCGTTCCTGATCATTGAAACGTAACTCTATGCTTTTCAATCAATGATGTTACACAGCATAGAATCATAGAATGGTAGAGTTGGGAGGGGACCTCAAGGACCATCAGGTCCAACCCCCTGCGAGTGCAGGTTTTCCTAAATCATCCCAGTTATATGTTTATCCAGTTTCTGCTTGAAGATTTCCATTGATGGAGAGCTCACCACCTCCCGCGGTAGCCTGTTCAACTCCCTGACTGCCCTCACTATCAGAAAGTTTTTCCTAGTGAGTAATCTGAATCGCCTTTCTTTTAGTTTCATCCCATTGCTTCTTGTACTTCCTTGTGCTAATGATAATAGGGTAGTTCCCTCTACACTGACTTCCTTTCAGATATTAGTAGACCGCTATTAAGTCTCCTCTCAGCCTTCTATTTTTCAAACTAAACATCCCTAGTTCTTTTAGCCGTTCTTCATATGACATGGTTTGCAGACCTTCTACCATCTTGGTTGCTCTTCTTTGGACTTGCTCCAATATATCGATGTCTTTCTTGAATTGGGGCACCCAGAACTGAACACAGTAGTACAGCTGTGCAAACTCAAGAGGGCATTAGTCTTAGCTAAACTGGCAATGTTCTCAGCTTAGAGACCCCAGAGGGAATAACAAGTGTCAGAAAGAATCTTTTTGGCTAAACCTTCATTATTGTCCTGGGTTCCAAAAAGTTCTTTTTTATACCTTTCCCTTTACCTGTTTCCCAACAGACTGAACCGCGTTGGGTATATCAGATTCACACGCAACGCTACACTGGCATACACAGGGAGGTTTACAATGAGGACCCAAATTAAAGTTCTGTACTTCTTTAAAAGTAACAGATAAAAGCCATGATAATGATTCTGAGCCAGGAATAATGCCAATGAAAGAAAGAAGCGGGCTCCAAACCGCAAAATGTACAATTTTCAACTGTGAAACCCTAACCCAAAGTTAAAAAAAGCAGCAGGAAGAGAGTCTCTTTATAATGGGCCTTGCTGGAAACTATGCAAGTTCTTGCCAAAATCTCTGCCTCTAAACAGCATTAGCAAACTTAGTCTTTAACTACTTAGCTGCAGGGCGAAAAAGACAAGCTGAGTTATAGGGCGAGAGCTTGAGAAAAACCTTACGCCACACACAAAGTCATCGCTAAATGATGATTTCATAGAAGAAGAGCACTATCCACAAACCCGGACGTATGATATGTGTAGTGTTATAAGCACAATAAACCGAGCTCACACTTCTGCAACAAAATATCTTTAAGGAGGCAGAAACATTCCTTCCCTCCAACAATCCATCTTACTAAACATCGGAATTTTTAGTTATAGGGAATGTTGATATAAAATGCCCATCATCTCATAATCTCTTCAAATGCTAATGATCCTAAAATAGAAGATGATGCACGCTGATATTATAACATTCATAAATGTGTGTGAGAGTTCAGGCACAGGACTGCCAGCAAGACACCAGAGCACTGCAAAAAAAGCGGATTACTCATGGACGTAGAGAAAAAGGGCCGAAAATAGACAACGATGGCATTGTGTCATTACATAAGGGAACCCATTAGGTTACATTCTCACAAGTAATTTTTGGTGAGTTTTTGAAGCAAAATGTCAATCTCTCTTGTGGGTATGAGTTTAATGTGCAGATTTTTCTCATAAACTTGCATTAGATGCAAAAAATCTGCAGGTAAAAACACACGTGCGTTTTTAGTGCATTTCCAATACGGAAATGCATGTAATCCACATACAAATACCGTATTTTCCGGATTGTAAAATGAGGGTGCGTCTTACAATACGAATATGGTTTACCAGGGCGGCGGTAGTGGAGCGGGGTCATAGGAGGCAGGGTCGGCAATACTGAGGGTGTCACTGCAGTGTCGCGGTGGCGTGGACGCCTGATCTGCCTGCGGGCTCTATTGACTCGCCCGCAGTTGACGCAATGGACTTCAAGAAAATGGCCATAGAGGCTTTTCTGCACATGTGCTGCCTTTGCAGCCATTTTCTTGAAGTCCATCTAGTCAACCGTGGGACATTCAATAGAACCCACAGCCAGATCAGGCACCCTTCGCCGTAGCAATACCCTGTCCTGTGACCATCCTCTTCAGTGACACCCCCACAGCACGCCAGCAGATCAATGATGCCTGCCACCGCAACACCTCAGAGGCTGCAGTATCGCCGACCCTCTGCCCACTGACTCTCCTGAGACGCAAAACCCGCTCCTCTGAGCCTGCAGCATCGCCTACTCTGTCTCCTGTGACCTTCCTGAGCCACTCCACCACCGCCGCTTCCCCCCGTTGAGCACTAGGATTATGACACACTAGGATAATAAAACGGACCCTCATTTTAACATTAAAAATTATTCTTTCCTATTTTCCTCCTCTAAATTTGGGATGTATCTTATAATCCAGGGCATCTTATAAACCGAAAAATACGGTATATCAATAAAGTTTTGTCATATACCAAGGAGTTGAAAAACCAAAGCAGGTCCATTTAAAATAGGACATAACAAAAAGAGACAAAAGCCAAAGAGTCAAAACCGCAATAAAAACACATGTAAAAAAAAAAAAAAAAAACACCAATAAATACAAGAAAAAAATGCAAATAGACCAATTTATCTAATAGGTGCAGAAAACTGCAAAAATAAATTTGCAACATCAAAAACTCAACAAATATTCATAATGGGAACATAGCCTAAAGGCCGCTTTACACACTGCAATATCGGTCCCGATATCGCTAGTGTGGGTACCCGCCCCCATCTTTTGTGCGACACGGGCAAATCGCTGCTCGTGCCACACAACATCGCCCAGACCCGTCACACTACTTACCTGCCCGGCGACATCGCTGTGACCGGCGAACCGCCTCCTTTCTAAGGGGGCGGTCCGTGCGGCGTCACAGTGACGTCACTGAGCGGCCGCCCAATAGAAGCGTAGGGGCGGAGATGAGCGGGACGAACATCCCGCCCACCTCCTTCCTTCCGAATAGCGGCCGGGAGGCAGGTAAGGAGAGGTTCCTCGTTCCTGCGGCGTCACACATAGCGATGTGTGCTGCCGCAGGAACGAGGAATAACTTCGTTACTGCTACAGTAACGATATTTGAGAATGGACCCCCATGTCACCGATGAGCGATTTTGCACGTTTTTGCGACGATGCAAAATCGCTCATCGGTGTCACACGCAACAACATTGCTAATGCGGCTGGATGTGCATCACAAGTTCCGTGACCCCAACGTCTCCGCATTAGCGATGTCGTAGCGTGTAAAGCCCCCTTAAGTGTACGTGCACACGTTCGGTATTTGCAGCTGACATTTCTGCATCAAAAGCATGTCCCTAGGCCGGAAAAATGCTACATAAAAAAATGTGGTTTTGCAGTGTGTGTGCATATTTTGGATGTGTTTTTCACATTTGTTGGAGTGGCTAAAAAACGCTTCAAAAATACTGAAATAATTGACATGCTGCAGATTTGAAGATTGCTTTAAGAAATCTCATTCACCTTGCTGTATAATTAAATGTTGTATTTTTCAGGGGGAAATGCGACCTGTGGATATACCCCAACTGTGTCATGACCCAATGTTAGCACCATACGTCTCCAATATAAACCCTATCAGACCCCCCACTTAGCATGTGCGATTTATAGACTACTGGTGTTCTTTCCTTTTATGTGGCAGAGAAATGGAAGTGTACTGCTACTTCTGCACCCCTATACCTGTGCTCTTTTGGATTTAAAGGGAACCTGTCATATGACTTGCTATATCAGGAGAACTATACTACATTTCTAATTGGAGTTATTTGCAAATATTATTATCATTAATTCTTATTATTATTATTATTATTATTATTATTATTATACCTACTACATATTGGGATAGGATCTTGAAGATGGGAATAATCCTTTGATTTCTCCAGGCAGCTTTTGTCATCCAGTCATACAGGTGGCATTGATGCAGGTTCAGTCTCTACTCAGTATAGTAAGTGGCGGCTGTAATTACACTCAAGGCACTGACTGACAGCCTTCTCAGCATTATACCCAGCTGTCAGTCAGTTCTAGGGCCACAGCTACAGCCGCCGCTCACTCTACACTGAGCAGTGATTGAATATGCGCCGGTTCTACCCCTAAGACTGGAAGCCAAACGTTATGGGAGGACTTAAATTCATTTCTTCCGGGCAGCGGGACTCCAAGTACCAGGCAGATTCAGAGCGCTATACAGTGCCTACAAGTAGTATTCAATCCCCTGCAGATTTAGCAGGTTTACACATTTGGAATTAACTTGGCATTGTGACATTTGGACTGTAGATCAGCCTGGAAGTGTGAAATGCACTGCAGCAAAAAAGAATGTTATTTCTTTTTTTTTTTTTTTTTTAAATTGTGAAAAGTTTATTCAGAGGGTCATTTATTATTCAACCCCTCAATCCACCAGAATTCTGTTTGGTTCCCCTAAAGTATTAAGGCACTGTATATGCAGGTTAACACCATATATGCAAGTTAATATCATTTTTCACATCCTTTTAAAGGGCTTCTTATAAGAGTAAACCCCATTCAGACTGTTCTTTTGTGGTTGATGTTGGAGTTCTGCCAACCGCAGTAGAAGAAGCTCAGACGGGCATACGCTAACCTGTTCTCAGCAGCTTAGGCACTGACAATTCAAGCTGTAAGTCTCTCTGTATGTGGGAAGAGTAATGTGATCAAGACTAAGCATGTAGACAATGTGGCCGGGGACCGGTGTGCAGCTTCACTGTATCTGTAACATAACAAATATACTATCACAGCGTCCTGACCTGCACATCAGGGAGAAATCAGCTGAATTTTCCAGTTTCATGTATGAAGGTGTCTGACACTGGATTATTTACCCCTCCTACATTAATGACACATGTATCCTATCTAAGATGGCTACACATATTTAGGAAGGAGAGGAGAGGTCAGCAGCTCAAACTGAAGGGAAAGGCTCCAATAAGGTACTGTACATTATTCTAAGAGCCCCATGACATTTTCATTTTTCCCTTGAAGATATGCCTAAAGGGTACCTGTCATTTCAGTAAACATCTAAATTTGAGAAATAATAAAAAAAATTGCAAATCATTTTTATTGTGCAATTTTTAAAAAAATGCAGGCCACTAGGTGTCTCCCTTTTCTGTAACTTTCTGTCCTTTCTCTGATATTAGGTTAGATCCATCCACTGCTACCGTAGTAAGGCCCCGTTCACCGGCGCGCATAAATATAACCCCCATACATGTGGTACTTCCTGCTTTGTCCATCCATTTGGCCATCCGTGTGTATGGGTGTGCCATTCATGTGTCACGTACTGGAAAAAAACGCATGACACCAAAATGTTTTTTCTGTGTTAAGGATGGTAAGAAATAAAGAGTTAAATAGATACTGTAAATAGCTTTCAAATCTATTAACTAAATAAATAATTAAAAAAAAAATATGGCGTGGGGTCCCCCATTTTTAAAAACCTGTAAAGGTAAAGCAGACAGCTTAGAGCTGTTATTATCAGGCTGGGAAGGTCTGTGGTTATTGGTTATTTCCCAACTGAAAAATACCAGCCCACAACTGCCTGTTAGCAAAGTCTATGTAGTGTTAGAATGAAGCTCCATACACTTCGTTCGTAGGATTCGCTCTGGACTACGTCGGCCCTGCTGCGAATTTTTTCTTTATTGAAGAATGAAGTGGTGAATAAAAGAAAGTGTCTTGTTTTATGTTTTTGTGTTTTTTTCTTATTCTTGCCGGTTTCAATTTGTGGACTACAACAGATTCCCTGGAATACAGCAAACCTGCTTTTTAAAAAAAATAAAAAAATAAATAAAGCGATGAATGAGGGGAGTTAGAGTGTCGGGAAATGTTTTAATTTTCAATAAAGTTTTTTTTTTTGTTTGTTTGTTTCTTTTTCAATTTTTTTTTTATTACTGAGTTAGTAATGGGGGTGTCTGGTAGACACCTCTCCTTTTCTAATGTGGCGCCCCTGAGGCTCAGTTGTCACAGGTTACTGCATCTCCCTTAAGATGTAGTGCTCATCCCGGGTTAGTCGATGGTGTTTCTTACATTCACACAACAAACACAGGGGCTTTCCCAACAGGGGGATGCACTAGGATAGGCTGGGGGGTGGCCATCATGAAGCATGGGACTTCCCGGGCACTAGGGTGGCCACCTGGGGGGCGGCACCAGTTGGGGAACACAGAAGGAGCATCTTTACACATAGGGAGTGAGCCCCGGGCACAGCTTGGGGTGAAACGCACACTTGGGACCTCGGTCCAATCTTTTACCTCACACTTCTGGGAGTGCCAAATACCCGCGGCTTGGAGCAGGTAGCTCAGCCCAGGTTCTCCACAGCTACACGGTATTTCAGGCTCTACGGAGAGTGCAAGATACACCCGCAGCCCATTCCACATTCCACACACCGGGATCGGAGGGACCCCAACCAGAAAGGACTCAGAGTGGGAGCACCAGCAGTGACCTCGAATTGCTCGGGATCGGCTGGGCCCATCACAGCTGTGGCCAGTAGTTCTGCGGCAGCGACCGGGTTACCTAAAGAACTGTTGTCGCGGGCGGAGGAGGGGACGCTGCGCTCTCCCACTGCTCGGGTCCGGCTGCTGCTGCTGCTGCTGCTGCTCGGTGGTGGCTCGAGCGGTGGGCCGGATCCCGGGGACTCGAGCGGCGCTCCTCGCTCGTGAGTGAAAAGGGGGTTGATTGTGGGGATTTGATATTGTCCGTGACGCCACCCACGGTTGTGGTGAGATTGGTGACACCACCGCTGCTCTGGACGGGGATCCCGGGAGCGATGACAGGGAGCAGCTTGGATGTTAGTTCACCCCTCCGTGGGTAGGAGGTTGGTTGTCCCGGGGCCCGGTGAGGGGGTAGGGATGGATGGCAGGCGGGTTACAGGTCCTGGTGAGGTGCTGAGTCGCGGGGCAGCGCTGTGCCGCACGGCACGGTGGTACTCACTCAGCCAATGATGAACACAGAGTCTCCGGTAAAACAAACGGCTGGATGGACGGGTCCCACAGACGGCTGCGGTGTTTCTCCTCCCGGCAGGTTGATGGTGACTGCCTTTCCCTGCACCTGTGTAGTGTGTACGGTTCCAATGGGTTCCCACCGGTAACCCGCTCCCCAGCTTGGATATGTGCTGAAGGAGCCCCTTTTGCCCGCAGGCTCTGGCCCTGGGAACTTTAGCCTTGGCGGTGACTGTGTTTCCCTCTCTCAGTTGGACTGTTGCCTTCTGTCAGGACTTGGCTGCTGGGAAACCCAAGAGGTTCCCTTCGCTAACGGATTTGACAAATTCACGGCGACTCCTAGCCTTGTCGGGGTCCGTAAGCCCCTGCCGGATGGTGCTGGCTTCTCTTAGCGTACCGGTCCGGTACCGCCGGGCCACCGCCCGTCCACGGTCCTTACAGCTAGCTCCATTAGGCCTCTCCTGCAGACGGTCACCACCGTCTGCCAACCTTGCTGATCCGTCCGGACCACACACCCGGACCAACTTCAGGCTTCTCCACTGCTACTTCCTTCCTTCCACTTTCACTTCCAAAACTGAACTCCTCACTTTTCTCGCCTCCAGGACTGTGAACTCCTCGGTGGGTGGGACCAACCGCCTGGCCCACCCCCTGGTGTGAACATCAGCCCCTGGAGGAAGGCAACAAGGGTTTTTGTCTGACTTCGGTGTGCCTGACCGGGAGTGTGGGGTGTGTTGGTGTAGTGCTTGTGACGTCCTGGCTTGTCCAGGGCGCCACATTGTGAGTAAAACACCTGGAACCTGCAGAGCCCTGTGCTTCAGCGCCTGTTATTACTACTCCCCTCATCATCCTCCCCGGGGCCCACTCCACCTGTGGGGAGCAGAAACATCTCGGCTGCTACTACCATCCGCCCCGGAAGAAAGCGATAGCAGCGGCGGCTAATTCCGTGGCCGTGTACTGCAGGTGGCGTCACGATATCAAACCTCCATTACCACCACCCCCTCCTTTATTGTACACCTCGGGACCACAAAGCCAGGCACAACGGCCACCCTGTGACATCCCCAGACTCGACATCACCAGCCCGGCGACAAGTAACTTAACCCCCTGCCCCATGGGTGCTACACTAACACCAGGGCTTGATGCCAAGTGACATTCCACAGCTGATATCAACCCCTAAAACTATTACCCCAATTGTCAACACACCAGGACAATTGGGAAGAGCCGAGGCAAAGTGCCAGAATTGGCGCATCTAATTGTGAGCCTGAGCTGTGAGTGTTTTTGCTGCTTTTTTAGTGAGTAAAGCTAACCTCGTTAAGTATGTATGTAGCACCCACGCGGCAGTGGTTCAATACTCGTCACCAGGCCTGGTGAAGTCGGGTCTGGGGATGTCACAGGGCGTAGTAATGGCGGGCGCCGAAGCGTGCGGCGGCGCCGGCAAGAACAGGCGGATACAGTCTCTGCGGGTTCCAGTTTTTTTACTCACAGTTCTTTAGATGGCTGCTCCTGACGCACTGGCCACCGCTGTGATGGGCCCAGCTGATCCCGACCAACTTGAGGTCACCACCGGTGCTCCCACTTGAGTCCTTTCTGGTCGGGGTCCCTCCAATCCCAGTGTGTGGAATGTGGAATGGGCTGTGGGTGTTTCCTGCACTCTCCGCAGACCCAGGAATCCCGTGTAGCTGTGGAGAACCCAGGCTGAGCTACCTGCTCCAAGCTGCGGGCCCTTTGGCACTCCCCAGAAGTGTAAGGTTGAAGATTGGACTGAAGTCTCAAGTGTGCGTCTCACCCCAAGCTATGCCCATAGCTAACTGATCATCTGTGAAGATGCTCCTTCCCTGTTCACCAAGTGGTGATGTCCCCCAGGTGGCCGCCCTAGTGACCGGGAAGTCCCATGCTTCGTGATGACCACCCCCCGCCTACCCTAGTGCATCCCCCTGTTGGGAAAGCCCCTAACTGTGTTTGTTGTGTGAATGTGAAAAACACCAGCGATTAACCTCTCCTTACCCAGGATGAGTACTACATCTCAAGGGTGATGCAGTACCCTGTGGCGACTGAGCTTCAGGGGTGCCACATGTACTGTAGACAAAAGAAACAAATAATCCACACCCAAAAAAATGCAACAAAAACAAAAGCAAATCCTGCTTTTTGTAAGCAGCTTCTTTACTGCCAAGAGATCAGGTTAAGCCTGCAGAAAAAAGCAGCATAAAAGTAACTTGTGAACCAAGCCTTACCGTCTCTTGAGCATCGACGTGGCTCAATGTGCTCCTGTGTGCAAACTACAACTCTCCCATGTCAGAGAATGCAGAGAGGAGTGTTTATTACTGACACCTCATTGGTATTGCAGTAAGGGCAGACTTTTGTAGCATGTATGGTGCTGTAAGACTCCTCAGGATTAGAGATGAGCAGACCTGTGGAAAATCGGTTTCGACGAATCCACACGTACTAGAAAAAAACGAATTTGACAATGAACCCCATACAAGTCAATGGGAATGGGAAGTTCTGTGCTGTAAAATCGTTGTAGGAAGGGCTAGGGTGCTGCAAAAGCAAGGGGTAAGAGCATCAGAAATCACAGGAGAACAGCATTTCTGCTGTCCAGAGGGATGCTGTAGCATCGCTGTGATCAGAAGCGATTGCACTCTGCAGGCATAAAGACTACTAAAAGGACTAGTAAAGTCAATTAAAAAAATGTAAAAAAAAAAAAAGTTTTAAAAATATGAAATAAAAAGTTAAAATCATCCCCCTTTGCCCCATTGCAAATAACACAAAAAATACACAGATTTGGTATCGCTGCTTTCAGAAAGGCCCCATCAAAATATAAAATTAATCAATTTGTACACACTACATCCAATCACGCTGTTGTTACCCCCAGTGTGCGCCGTTCAAACACTGCAAGCAGCTAGCGCTTGGTTGAGCACTGAGCGTACCTGAGCACAGCGCTGCTCGCTAGAGTGGATTGCATACATAAAGCACCTGAACTCCAAACCCGAACTCTGTTTTTTGTAAAGTCTGTGTTTTGTATGAATACTGAACTTTAAATTCCAAACATATTGGTGTTATTTTTCTCTTTTTTTTTTTTTTAATGTTACATTACAAATGTATCTATTAGAACTGTTTTTTTATTATTTGTTTTATAGTAATTTCGTAGGAAGAAAATAAAAATCAGATTTTTTTTTTCCCCTCTGTAACACAGGTAGATAGAAACACACTGGTATATAGAGATCTGTGTGCCAATACAATCTGCCTGTTATTTTAGAGCCTACGCTGTACCTTAAGTAGAAATTCTGTACGTGTTTAGTGTAGGCTGTGGCTCATATCTTTTGCTACTGCCTACAATGATACAGGATGGAGATTCGAATCCCTTTGAGATCAGATGTCAAAAAAAGAGAAGAGATTCCGGCCCTGCCCCTCCATGAGACGTAGGAGGAGCTACTGAGTAGAGATGAGTTGTTTCGTGGAGGTTCGGTTGGCCGGCAGCCAAGGAGTCGAGCGTCCATTGGCTTGAGCATGACCCGGAGCAAGTAACTAATTGATAGTTTGAGTCTCCGCACACAAACAGCCAGCCAAAAGCAGATCACTTCCAAGGGTGGGTGGGCAGGCTTTTTCAAACAATTTTTGGGCTTCACACTACATGCAATGGTGCTGATGTTACCCTCAGTGTAAGCCATTCAAACACTGCACGCGGCTTGTACAGGGCTGAGCACCAAGCGTAACTGAGCACAGCGTTGCTCGTGTGAGTGAAGTTTGCACGTAAAGCATCCGAACCCCGAACCTTGATTTTTTTTAAGTTGTTGTTCGGTTCGAAAATCAAATCTCAGGTTTGCTCATCTCTCCTACTGCGCAATAAAGACATTAGGATTGTAGACATCTCTATCTTCTCCATTCTGTCAGTCCATTGCACTGCACTCAGTATTGGACTTGGCATGGCCCCATAGAATAAGATTACTCCGAGTGCGATCCAGTATTTTGTCAGATTACACTCGAACCAAATATATGGTGGTGTGAGCAAGCCCAAAGTGTAAGTCGGGAAACAGCACTGAGCTACTGGGACAGCGGGAAAGCTCCCTCAAATTGGGACAGTTTGGAATGGAGAGACACAATAAAAGACAGAAAGATTCTGATTCCATAATCGGTGGAACAGCAGAAATTAGAGGAGGTTCTTAGGCTAAATTAAAAAAAAAATCCAGTAACAGTTCCTTTTTGAGAACTTTAGTCTCATTTATATATTAAAGCAGGGCTAACGTTCCGCAAAATTTCATTGCATGTTTTTGTAAGTAACATTACAGTAGAAGATGTGAATGTACTTAATAAGACGGCTGTATATCTGAACCTTGCAGTGCATTGTATGATATTCTGGAGCTTGTATGGACTTCTGTTTTTTCTGTAATCACATGCTGAGTGCATGAGGTTCACAGACCTGTCAGGTTCTTGTTATTTCATAATCAGTACAAATCTACTGTAACCTAAAATGATGGAGCTTTTGCAATTGAAGGTTTATATATAAATGGAGCTTTGTAAAAAGGATTGGAAAGGTAGTCTCCACGTCAGTTCAAATTACAGGTACTAAAATTACATGTCTCGTTTTTGTAGTTTAAATCTGGATGGCTATGTCCATATTCACTTAGGCTAGTTGTACACTTGCGATGAACGGCATCCGTTGCATTGCGTTGTGTGACGGATGCGACGGATGCGTTGCATATAGTGGCACAACGGATGCAACGGATCGTACAAACCAACGGAAAGCTTTTTTTACTTCTTTACAGTTTTACCGGCAGCAGACTATTGTGAACGATCAGCTGATCACCCGGCGGCCGGGCGCTCAGCTGAGCGCTCTCACATGCCAGCTGCCGGGCACTCAGCTGAGCGCTCTCACATGCCGGCAGCCGGGCGCTCAGCTGAATGTTCAGCCACCGAGAGACAAAATAAAGTTTCTGTGATTAAAAAAAAAATGAGCATGCGCAGTGAAAAATAGAGGGTTCTGCCGCTCAAAAAACATTACATGCTGCGTTCCTTCCACCCGGCGGAAGCAACGCAGCGTCGGCCAGCGGAAGCAACGCAGGTACTTTTGGCACAATACATCCTCCATACAAATCTATGGGAAACAGCGGAATCCGTTAACGGATTCCACTGTTTTCCAAAAGGGTGGATTGTGACGGAAGGAAAAAAGCGCAAGTGTGAAAGTACCCTTAGCTGTATATGATTATCCAGTCACCCTGTGCGTAGAGAACATCATGTTTTCAGCAGCATTTTGTTATTTCATTAGGTGTTCTCTGGCATTTTTAGATGGGCAAATGGTTGTTTATTGGACCACATAAATGTGCCTGAAGACTACTAATGGCATCATGAATATCTTATATACAATAACACCACTGCGCCTGAGTTGGCGGACGAACCGTAACTCAACAACAAAATTAGCTACTGGATCAGGGCACATTCACCAGGGTAAACAGACTAGAAAGCTAACGAGAACGGATGTGCGTCACGAATTTCGTGACCCCAACGACATCTCCTTAGTGATGTTGTTGCGTGTAAAGCGGCCTAAAGGATGCCCACATAATACACCGGTTTCTCTACTGCAAATACCTTCTACCAACGCGTTTCCTTATTATCATCAGGGGAGTATTACAGAGGTATCATGGTCACTAATGTCCCAAGGGGACAAAGAGCACACTGTGTTCGGCGGATAGTGGCCGCGTCTAAACGCTGTACCGTTTAGGCATGACCGCTGTCCGCTGAACACAGCGTGTTGTTTGACCCCTTGGGACATTAGTGACCATGATATCTCTGTAATACTCCCCTGATGATACTAAGGAAAAGCCTTGTGAGAAGATATTTGCAGTAGTAATTTATTATGCCTATTCTATTTATCCCTATTGTCGTAATTGGTGTGCCCCTGGTCTGTATGCGGTTTCTTTTCTCCTTCCCCTGGTGCTGTGTGTGTTGCGCGGTTTGTGTGGGTGTGGAGTGTATGTGTGTGTTTTGGGGGAGGTATGTTTTGTGCAGTGTGTGTGTTGCGCGGTATGTGCGTATATTTGTGTATGCCGCGGTGTTTGTGTGTTGGGTGATGTGTGTGTGCGGCGTTGTCTGTGTGACGGTGTCTGTGTAGGGCGGTGTTTGTGGTTCCCAGTGTGTGTGTGGTGTGTAGTGCGGTGCGCGTGTGGCGCTGTGTGTGTGTTTTGGGGGGAGGTGTGCCCCCCCATCGTGCTCCATCCCCCATGCTGCACACCCTCCATCGTGCTCCATCCCCCATGCTGCGCACCCCCCATCGTGCTCCATCCCCATGCTGCGCACCCCCCATCGTGCTCCATCCCCCATGCTGCGCACCCTCCATCGTGCTCCATCCCCCATGCTGCACACCCCCCATCGTGCTCCATCCAACATGCTGCGCACCCCACATCGTGCTCCATCCCCCATGCTGCGCACCCCCCATCGTGCTCCATCCCCCATGCTGCACACCCCCCATCATGCTCCATCCCCTATGCTGCGCACCCCCCATCGTGCTCCATCCCCCATGCTGCGCACTCCCAACGTGCTCCATCCCCCATGCTGCGCACCCCCCATCGTGCTCCATCCCCCATGCTGCGCACCCCCCATCGTGCTCCATACCCCATGCTCCGCGCCCCCCATCGTGCTCCATCCCCCATGCTGCGCACTCCCCATCGTGCTCCACAGTCACACATCAGACAGTATACACGCACACATCTGATCGCATACACTCACACCCCACTTCTCCCTATGCCCTCCGGTGGGTGGTCCCAGCAGCTGTGCTGCACGCCGTGCTCCTCTGCCTTCTGCCGACACTCACACATCCGATCGCATACACGCACACATCCGATCGCATACACGCACAGACATACACACACACTGACGATATCGCACATACGCGCTCACACACTCACAACATCCGGAGATACCACATGCTTCCGGCCATGTGATCCTCCGGCAGGTCCTGGAAGGTCACTGCACGCACAGTATCGCCACCGAGAAGTAAGCGATATCACTGGATGTTGTGAGTGTGTGGATGCGATCTGATGTGTGTGTGAGGTGTATGTGAGAGTGAGTGAGTGTGATCTGATGTGTGTGTGTCTGTTCTTATGTGTGTGCGTGTGTGTGTGTTCCGCCGCTGTAGGACCTTGATGCGCTCACCTGCTCCCGGTCGGCGTCTGGTGAGTAAGACTGCGGGGTCTTCTTTCTTCTGTCTTCTCTCTTCTGGGGGTGCCCGCTGCCTATAATGAAGTGTCTTGCAGTGTCTTTAACTCTTTCACCGCTGCATGACACTTCATTATTGACCGCAGCGTATACCGGCTCCCTGCACATGTGTACCGGGAGCCGGTGTTCGCTGGTAACCATGATACACATCGGGTAACTAAGGGAAGCGCTTCCTATAGTTACGCGATGTGTATCATGGTTACCAGTGTACACCGGCTCCGTCACGATCCCAGCATCGCAAGGTTATGTCCGCCGGGGGCGGGGCCGAGTGTGGCGGGGGCGAGGCGTCAGCGTATTCCGGCTCCCTGCACATGTGTACCGGGAGCCGGTGTACGTTGGAGCGGGCGATGTGTGCGGAGGGCCGGGGCGAGCGGCTAATCCATGCGGGGGGCGAGTTCAGGCCGAGGCGAGCGGCCAATCCGTGGGGGGCGGGGCCAGGCCGAGCCCAGCGGCCAATCCGACAGTTGTCACGCTAACGACACGGTGACACAATTTTGGAGCAAGACAGACAGACAGACAGAATAAGGCAATTATATATATAGATTATTCACCTAGCTTTCTAGTCGAACCATAACTCAGTTCATAAGTGCAGGTACCAGGGAGGTATCATCTTCGCTTAGCAGTACCATGTGGAAGCAATACTAAAGGACCAAGTCTAAATTTACAGGGAACTTGTAAGGTCCCACAAAACTTCCATACTGCCACTTCCTGCTTTCTAGTAATTTTTGTATGTGTACCAAAACAACTTATATTAGTCTCGCTTGGTGTATGCTAATTACCCAAGATTAGACCGGCAGCTGATTACTTCATGAGACTAGTGATATGAAGAAATAAAAACATTGCAAACATTTAAAAAAATATATATTTATTTACAGCAAAAACCTGATTTGAATAATAGGTAATTTTCTGATCGCTTCCTTTTAACCACTTATTATTTCTCCAGTTTCATCTTATCAGTTTTTTAAAACTATGAGACTGAGAAAACAATAGGCGCACAACTGGCATCTTATTCTGGTAGGAACCAGTATAAGGGGGTGCAGGGAATCACTCACCTGGTTAAGTTGTACAAGTCACAACTTCTATAGTACAATACGTATGTTAGCGTAAAAATCGGCTGCTGCAAACCCGCGAGGTAAATCATCAATCAGTGGAAGAGAAGAAATAGGTTGTCATGCCCCACTGCCGGATGGATTCAGGAGAGCAAACAATGTAATCAGCGGATGTTATTGTTCTAGTTCTACGCGTTTCGGAGCTAGCATGTTCCTTCTTCAGGAACCAATAATAGCAATTGGATCCTGAATAAGGAGCATGCTAATATAGAAGTAGAACAATACAATCTGCTGATTACATTGTGTGCTCTCTTGATTCCATCCGGCAGTGCGGCATGACAATCCATTTCTTCTCTTCTACTAATTGATGATCTTAACAGTTTTTCACATTGTTTTTTTGTTTTTGTTTTGCAGCTAAAATTTAATTCATAATGGAATGTAAAAGAATAAAAAGTGCAATTATTTCCAATTTCACTGGCTTAGGTGGACAAAAACAATATTACTAAAGTAATTACTTTAGTAATATTGTTTTTGTCCTCCTAAGCCAGTGAAAATGATTTACTTTGTGGACATAATCTTTGAGTCCTATAGGTCTTCAGCAGTGAAGTTTGTTTTTTTTTGCAATCATTTCCACTGATAAATAATTGCACCAAAAACTTGAAATCTGCAAAAGACGGCAGACATATGTAAATTAGATACTGGATCCATCTCAAGGACTTTGTGATGTTCATTTAAGTAAAGTAAATGACTTTGGTGGAATATTGTTAGAATACATTAAATCTCTTTCCAAGGAGCAAATTCATTAGTAAGAAAATAAATGACGCATGGTTTTGACATACACTCACTGCAGCCTGCCATGCATTTACTGTACATCCAGAGCAGTCTCTCAGTCAGGACATTGCTGTGTACTTCAATACCGCACAAGAATTCAACCCCAGTGCTTTTCTGATATTGGGGGATGGGCACTTCCAGGACTCTTAGACCATGTGCGCACGTTGCGTTCAATTCCGCAGCGTGTAAGTCACTGCCTGTGCGTCTCAGAACGCAGCCGAAAAAGCTGCGTTCTGAGACGCATTCGGCAGAACGCAACATACACACATTCCTGGGGAATTCATGCGTTCTGGATGCTTTCTCTGCCATAGACAGAGTGGGAAAAGCATCCAGAATGCACATTTTTCACAGTGCGGTCCCACTCGGCTCTGCAGCATCCCCACAGACTTGCAGCAGAGCCGAGTGGGACCGCACAGTCAAAAAGAGCATGGCTGGCTGCGAGACAGTGCCGCGCGATCAGAATGAACTCAGATGAACTTCACCCAACTTCATTGTGATCGCGCGGCTCTGTGCGTGTGCCGCGGCTTGATTTGCGGTCACACGTGAAGGACTCACCTGTGATCGCAAATCCCCTGAGTGACTGCAGTGAGCCACGCGATCAGCTGTGCCATCACTCAGGTTACTCGCGGCCACAGGTGCAGTCCTCCACCTGAGAGCGGTGGCTGCGAGTAACCACAGTGACAGCACAGCTCATCGCATGACTCCCTTCAGTTGCTGCATGGAGCTGACAGGATCGGCTGTGTTCTACTGCCGCTCCTGTCAGCTTCCGATGTAGCAGAGATGAAAGCATCGTGGGACCTTGCGTGGATTACGTTGGACCTGGAGTTGTTTTTGAGGGGTTAATAAAGTGCTGAAAGAGGATGTTTTTTTGACTTTCATTCCAAATAAAGGATTTTTTGGATGTGTGTGTTTATTTTCTTTAACTTACAGGTTAATCATGGAAGGTATCTCGGGAAGACGCCTGCCATGATTAATCTAGGACTTAGTGGCAGCTATGGGCTGTTTGCCACCGCACCAGGGCAATTCGGGATGAGCTGGGTAAAGTCCCGGGACTGTCACATCTAATGGATGCGGCAATTCCGGGCGGCTGCTGTGATTTTTTTAATCACATCCAATTATGGAAATTATTATTATTCCAAGATCTATTAATTAAAATTAACTTTGTTCTTGGGAAAATCCTTTAACCCCCCTACTGCATGGAGGGCAGCAACACCAGCAGTGAGCTAAAGGCTGCATTGCTATTATATTAGGGTAATGGTAATGCCTCTTGATTCTGCAGATCTCCTTCCTTACAAGATGGGTCCCCCCCCATGTAGGCTTTACATGGCAATAAATGGATTTATTCATTTGTCGGTTGGGGTTTACAACTTACCCTATTGGGGAGTTGCTTTTCCTGCTTCCCCACACAATCTCTACTACACTGATCAGGTTGATCGTAAATGAAAGCAGATAATGATCTGCTCCTCAACCTTCTTTGTCAGATGGCTCAGGGGGTCTTTTGCTGTTAAGACTGTTGTCTGAAACGGGCAAGTCATCCAGTATGCCCTCCAATTAAGATGAGCCCACTGCAGAGGCCAGGCACAATCTGTGCCCTGCCTCTCCTCAAAAGGGAGCATGATTACATGCGCTTACTTCTGCTCTTAAACATATGCACTCACCACGAGCTTTATACTTATCACCAGTGGATTCTTCACATCCTACAGCAGGCTCAGGTGAGTGGATGCTATACTTCATTATCTTTTTCATCTGTTGCTGGTAATATTGATATTTGATCATTGTTTTTCTGGATTATCCTTACGGTTCATCCTTAATGTTTTCACCTCCTAAATTACGAGATAAGTGGACAATACTATATCATCATGTGTCTACCTATGGGCTACTCAATCTTCTGCAAGTATGTAATAAGGTGTCCAAATGTCCCAAGTTCCAGACTGGCATTGCCAGAGGGATATTCTTACTTTTGGTTGGGGGTTGGAGTTCTCTGTATGCTTTCACAAATACCCAGTTGAATATCCAGCACAAGGCCCCAAGGCTAATGTAGAGAAGCATGTGAGACACCTCCAGCCTCGGCTTTCTTATAGCAAGGCTTTCTATTCTGTCCCATTCTCTCTTTTTAAATAAAAAAAAGATTCTGTACATCAGAGTCGTGTTTTTGTTTGTCATTACTTTTATTTGATGCACACTTTGCAGTTGCTTCACACACAAACTATTGGGTAAAGTAGTGCCCAAGGCTTGGGTGAGGCGAGCGTAAAGCATCCGATATAATAAGCTAATGACCCTCGGCTCAAACTCTGCAGCGACCGTGAGCCGAGTGTCATTATACTGTGCTTAGACTCTGTCATGTGAGAATCGGAGCACAGGATAGAAGATTAATTTCCCCATCTTCTCCATTGTTTGTTTCTAAGTATATCACACTGCACTCGAATGATATCAGTGCACTCTGATGCATCACACACACCCATACACACATATGGGTGCGTGTGAGCCAAGAAACGCTGCCAATCACAGCATGCTGCGATTTTTCTCTCATGCCGATTTGGCATGAGAAAAAAAGGCAGATCTGCTCTGCCTCATTGGATAACATTGGTCAGCGTGTAATATGAGATTTTGGCACGCACAATTTATGGGAAATAGGGCAGAGCTTGACCATAAATACACTGAAAATCCAGAATTTAAATGTACGACAACAAGACACTTGCTGTATGCAAAAAGTGAACAAGTTTAATAAGTGCAGTATATTAAAACACCATTAAAAAATGGGAAGGACTCACAAAAAGAAAGAAAAAGGAGCCCCCATATATCAAAGCGTACATACACACCAATAGCAAAGATTAAACAATACAGGCTATCAACCATATACAGCCAAAAAGTTTAAATACATAGTAATATATGTTACAATCATGTTAGAAAGGTACAGAATAAGGAAAACCTGCAATACAATACCTTGGTCTGAATTGTAAAAGGGGTAATGTGGATGCACCTGCCCGCCCCACGCATTACGCCACCCAATGTGGCTTCATTAGGCTTCAATCTCATTAATATGAGATTTTCTCGCATTGCACTTGTCCGATTCATACGCTTGTGTGACCCTGGCCTTATGCAGGTACTCCCTGACTGTGGGGAGGCTACACTGCCTCGTTAATAAGGGTTTTCTATGAAGCATATAATAATTCCCTGCTATGGTTGGACTTTATTGTTATTCCTTTAGCCCACCCCTAAAGATTGGTTACATATCCACAGTCAACATTGACTAGGTAAAGCCCCGTAAAGCCCAAAACTTTGTTGGAAAACTTTGCTGGGTCTCTTAAATGAGAAATGTGCTGGATGCAAAAAAAATGCTAATTTTGTTTATTTTTTATTTTACAAAGGAGGAAAGAGGACGTGGAATTTTTATTCCTCACACTCCATAGTTTTCTTTTTAAGGATTCTGAAAAATAGCTCAGGCAAAATGTGTTTCATCAAGTTTACTTTTCCACTTCCTAAACATCTGAAGAATCTACTTACACATTGCACAGAAGTTTCCACCATGTGAGTATGCTTTGCAGGAGTACACTTTATATTTGCAGTATTATACAGTAGACACACACACACACACACACACACACCTATATATATATATATATATATATATATATATATAGACACAGAGCCGTGGCAAAAATTGTCAGTTTTTCAGATTATTCTCGTAGGTATATTTTTGAGTAAAATGTAACTTTTTTTTTTATTCTATAAACTACTGACAACATGTCTCTGAGTTTCTAAGCAATACAAGCAATAAATAAAGCAAAGAAAACAAGTTCATAATAATTTAGAAACAACAATACTAATGCTTTAACTCCGGAAGAGTTCAGAAATCAATATTTTGTGGAATAACCATGATTTTTAATTAAAGCGTTCATACGTCTTGGCATGCTTTCCACCAGTCTTTCTTTGGGTGACCTTCTGCCCCTCCTGGTAAAAAAATGTAAGCAGTTCTTCTTTGTTTGATGTCTTGTGACTATCCATCTTCCTCTTGATTACATTCCAAAGGTTTTCAATGGGGTCCAGGTCTGGAGATTGGGCTGGCCATGACAGGGTTTTGATGTGGTGGTCCTTCATTCACATATTCATTGACCTAGCTGTGTGGCATGGCGCATTGTCCTGCTGGAAAAAAACAGTCTTCAGAGTTGGGGAACATTGCCTGAGCAGAAGGAAGCAACTGTTTTTCCAGGATAACCTTGTATGCGGCTTTTTTTATTTTTATATAGCGCTAACATATTATGCAGTGCTTTACATACATCAGGAACACTGTCCCCATTGGGGCTCACAATTTAAAGTCCCTATCTGTATGTTTTTGGAGTGTGGGAGGAAACCGGAGTACCCGGAGGAAACCCACGCAAACACGGGGAGAACATACAAACTCCTTGCAGATGGTGTCCTTGGTGGGATTTGAAACCAGGACCCCGGCGCTGCAAGACTACAGTGCTAACCACTGAGCCACCGTGCCACCCAAGTACTAAGGTAAAGATGGATATCAGAGCTTGGTAAATCTGGGTGCTGAGGGAAAGCTCCATCACTCTCATTCCCATCCTTTGAGGTTCACACCATTAGGCTCTTCCATCCCCTTCCCCTCAGAGTAGCTGTCCTATAACGTCCCCCAGGCTCACCCACCCAGTTCCTTGACCACTTTTCAGCCTGGCTGCCACACTTCGTGTCCTCTGAATTGCCAACCCTGATCCTAGGAGACTTTAACATCCCCATGAACAGCCCCTCCTCCCCTTCTGCATCCCAGCTTCTATCTCTCACCACCTCCCTTGGCCTCTCACAACTCTCATCCTCAGAGACACATGAAGATGGTAACACCCTTGACCTGGTCTTTTTCCGCCTCTGCTCAATCTCTCACTTTGACAACTCACCTCTTCCCCTCTCTGACCACAACATCCTCTCCTTCAAGCTCACAAACCCTCGTCCGCCCCAGCACACTCCCACCTATCACACATTCAGAAACCTACAGGCCATTGACTCTCAAACACTTACAGACTCTCTACACTTATCACTATCCCCTATCTCCTCACTTTCATGCCCTAATCTGGCTGTAAAGCACTACAATGACACACTCAGAAGCACCCTGGACCAAGTAGCACCCCTCACCCTCAGAACCTCCAAACAAACACCGAGTAAAACAACCTTGGCTCACATCACAAACTCGATTTCTCCAGCGATGCTCTAGGAGTGCCGAGCGCCTATGGAGGAAATCCCGCACACCAGAAAACTTCATCCACTACAAGTTCATGTTAAGGACCTACAACTCTTCCCTTCACCTCGCCAAACAGACCTACTTCACCACCCTTATCTCCTCACTAGCCAACAATCCAAAAAAGCTCTTTGACACCTTTCACTCCCTCCTCAGTCCCAAAGCACAGACCCCCATCACAGACCTTCATGCTGATGACCTGGCCTCGTATTTCACAGAGAAAATAGAAAACATCCGCCAAGAGATCAGCTCCCAGTCACCAAGCTTTGTGAATCCCATCCCTCGCCACATCCCATCCAGCTCACTTTCCACATTTGACCCAGTCACAGAGGAGGAAGTCTCCAGGCTCCTCTCTTCTTCTCGTCCTACCACTTGCTCTACTGATCCCTTCCCCTCACGCCTACTCCAGACACTCTCTCCGGTTGTCACCACTCACCTAACTAAAATCTTCAATCTCTCTCTCTCTTCTGGTATCTTCCCTTCCTCCCTCAAACACTCTATTATTACTCCATTATTAAAAAAACCTTCCCTTGATCCGTCCTGCACAAGCAACTACAGACCAGTCTCAAATCTCTCCTTCATCTCTAAACTCTTGGAGCGCCTGGTCTACTCTCGTCTCACCCGCTACCTCTCCTCTCACTCTCTTCTAGATCCTTTGCAGTCTGGCTTCCGCCCTTTACACTCAACAGAAACTGCCCTTGTCAAAGTGACCAATGACCTATTGACAGCAAAACGTAACGGTGACCACTCTCTGCTTATTCTTCTTGACCTTTCTGCAGCCTTCGACACTGTTGACCACCATCTCCTTCTCTCTTTGCTCCATTCTATTGGCCTAAAGGACACTGTTCTTTCCTGGTTCTCTTCCTATCTTTCTGGCCGCTCGTTCAGTGTATCATTTGCTGGCTCCACATCTTCTCCTCTCCCTCTCACTGTTGGGGTCCCTCAAGGTTCAGTCCTTGGCCCTCTTCTGTTCTCCCTCTACACTGCCCCAATTGGACAGACCATCAGCAGATTTGACTTTCAGTACCATCTTTATGCTGATGACACACAGCTATACACCTCATCCCCTGAGCTCACCCCCGCTGTACTACAGAACACAAGTGACTGCCTGACTGCAGTTTGCAACACCATGTCTGCTCTCTATCTGAAACTTAACCTTTCCAAAACTGAACTTCTGCTTTTCCCTCCATCTCCCAACCTTCCTAAACCTGACATCTCCCTCTCTGTGTGTGGCACAACGATAAGTCCTAGGCCGCAAGCCCGTTGCCTGGGGGTTATACTTGACACTGATCTCTCCTTCACCTCCCACATACAATCTCTTGCCCGCACCTGCCGCTTGCACCTCAAGAACATCGCTAGAATCCGCCCCTTTCTCACAATAGAAACGACAAAAACCCTCACCGTGGCCCTGATCCACTCTCGCCTTGACTACTGTAACTCTCTATTAATTGGTCTCCCCCTAACTAGACTCTCCCCTCTACAGTCCATCCTTAATGCAGCAGCCAGGGTCACCTATCTGGCCAACCGCTAATCGGATGCCTCTGCTCTGTGCCAGTCATTGCACTGGCTGCCCATATATCACAGGATCCAATTCAAACTGCTTGTTCTCACCCACAAAGCTCTCCACAGTGCCGCACCCTCCTACATCTCCACCCTCCTCTCTGTCTATCATCCCACCCGTTCTCTACGCTCTGCAAATGACTTTCGACTAACATCCACACTAATTCGAACCTCCCACTCCCGAATCCAAGACTTCTTCCGAGCTGCACCAAACCTCTGGAACGCTCTACCCCAAGAAGTTAGGACAAATCACAACTTACTCAGCTTCAGACGCTCCCTAAAAACGCATCTTTTTAGGGTGGCCTATCACACTCCCTAGCCAAACTAATTTCACCTAATCCCTCTACAACTTCTCAGAACATAACCCCACGTCAAACTCCATGGCACCCAAATGCATCTCAAGGCTCTGGCCAACTGGTCCAGGAAGCCATCATCTATCCCCCATGAGCTGGCTGGATTGTCATTTTAAATAAACACTTGTACCTTGCCCCTCCCCCCATCTCATTGTAGATTGTAAGCTCTCACGAGCAGGGTTGCCATTTTTCCTTTTAAATATTGTATCCTCTATAATTGATACTTGTTTGTATATGTTTATGTATATGATATGTATATGTTCCTCCTGAATTGTAAAGCGCTGCGGAATATGTTGGCGCTATAGAAATAAAGATTATTATTATTATTATTATTATTAAAGATGTACAGCAGACTATGGGAAAGCAGGGTGCAGAGGGAAAGAGCCAGCTGCTTCTCTGCAGGGTGGGCTCTGGGCCCCTAATCTTGCTGGGCCCAGTCGTAATCTCTGCTACCGCGATTGTTATGCCTCTGCATACGTAACTGATTGAAATATATATATTTTTAAATATATATAATAAAAGTTAAATTTTAACCTTCACCTCTGCTAGAAATAGTCTGACAATTACAGTAAGGACACACGGCGAGAAAAACAGAGCGAGTGGAATGCAATAAAAAAGAAATCACATTCCACTCGGACCAATGTTACTCTATGGGGCCGCTCCCATGAGCAATTTTTTTTCTCAGCCCTAATTGGACCAAGAAAACAATTGCAGCATGCTGCGGGTGTAATCCGATTCGTTTGCTCTCACACCCATAGACTATTTGAGATAATACCATATGGGATCTCGTTTGACATAGAACTGCAGTTAGTCCTGCAGTTTTGATCAGGCGCGGACATATCATTGGTGCAACCTATGCAGCCGAGAAATAAGAGGGCCTAAAGCCTGGTTTACACGCTTCAATAGATCTTTCAATCCGTCGTCGGGGTCAAGTTGTAAGTGACGCACATCCGGCATCGTTCGTGACGTATTTGCGTGTGAAACCTACGTGCAATCAAGATTGAACGAAAATACGGTGATCGCATACACATCGTTTATTCCTCATACATTGGACGTTTTGTTGTACGAAACTAGTCAATTGTAACGTGTGACATCCCTCATACGATTTTGATATCTGATGCTATGTGCGCAGGTGTGCGCTCTGCACCGCAGCTTAAAAAAGGTCTGCTTCAGAGCGCAGCTGAAAAGCTGCGTTCTGAAGCGCCTCACAATGTCTGTCATTCACTAATCTCTGTCAGTCCGTCACTATCTCTGTCCCTCACTCTCTGTCCATCTCAGTCTATCCCCCTCTCTCATATACTCACCGTTCCCCGATCCCCGGCGCTGCACGGCATTTACACTGGTCCGGCGGCTTTTACTGTTTTGAAAAAGCCGGCCGCCCATTAAACAATCTCGTATTCCCTGCTTTCCCCGCCCACCGGCGCCTATGATTGGTTACAGTGAGACACGCCCCCACGCTGAGTGACAGGTGTCACACTGCACCCAATCACAGCAGCCGGTGGGCGTGTCTATACTGTGCAGTGAAATAAATAATTAAATAATTAAAAAAAACGGCGTGCGGTCCCCCCAATTTTAATACCAGCCAGATAAAGCCATACGGCTGAAGGCTGGTATTCTCAGGATGGGGAGCTCCACGTTATGGGGAGCCCCCCAGCCTAACAATATCAGCCAACAGCCGCCCAGAATTGCCGCATACATTAGATGCGACAGTTCTGGGACTGTACCCGGCTCTTCCCGATTTGCCCTGGTGCGTTGGCAAATCGGGGTAATAAGGAGTTATTGGCAGCCCATAGCTGCCAATAAATCCTAGATTAATCATGTCAGGCGTCTATGAGACACCTTCCATGATTAATCTGTAAGTTACAGTAAATAAACACACACACCCGAAAAATCCTTTATTAGAAATAAAAAACACACACATATACCCTGGTTCACCACTTTAATCAGCCCCAAAAAGCCCTCCATGTCCGGCGTACTCCAGGATGGTCCAGCGTCGCATCCAGCGCTGCTGCATGGAGGTGACCGGAGCTGCAGCAGACACAGCCGCTCCGGTCACCTCCACGCAGCTAATGAAGACACCCGCGCGATCAGCTGAACTGTCACTGAGGTTACCCGCTGTCACTGGATCCAGCGGTGGATGCAGCGGTGGCCGCGGGTAACCACAGTGACAGCTCAGCTGATCGCGCTACTCACCGCTGCTCCTCTCACCTCCACGCAGCAACTGAGGTGCGAGGATCCTGGATCCAGTGACAGCGGGTAACCTCACTGACAGCTCAGCTGATCGCACGGCTGTCTTCATTTGCTGTATGGAGGTGACCGGAGCGGCTGTGTCTGCTGCAGCTCCGGTCACCTCCATGCAGCAGCGCTGGATGCGACGCTGGACCATCCTGGAGTACGCCGGACATGGAGGGCTTTTTGGGGCTGATTAAAGTGGTAAACCAGGGTATATGTGTGTGTTTTTTATTTCTAATAAAGGATTTTTCGGGTGTGTGTGTTTATTTACTGTAACTTACAGATTAATCATGGAAGGTGTCTCATAGACGCCTGACATGATTAATCTAGGATTTGTTGGCAGCTATGGGCTGCCAATAACTCCTTATTACCCCGATTTGCCAACGCACCAGGGCAAATCGGGAAGAGCCGGGTACAGTCCCAGAACTGTCGCATCTAATGTATGCGGCAATTCTGGGCGGCTGTTGGCTGATATTGTTAGGCTGGGGGGCTCCCCATAACGTGGAGCTCCCCATCCTGAGAATACCAGCCTTCAGCAGTATGGCTTTATCTGGCTGGTTTTAAAATTGGGGGGACCGCACGCCGTTTTTTTAATTATTTAATTATTTATTTCACTACACAGTATAGACACGCCCACCGGCTGCTGTGATTGGGTGCAGTGTGACACCTGTCACTCAGCGTGGGGGCGTGTCTCACTGTAACCAATCATAGGCGCCGGTGGGCGGGGAAAGCAGGGAATATGAGATTGTTTAATGGGCGGCCGGCTTTTCCAAAATAGTAAAAGCCGCCGGAGCAGTGTGAATGCCGTGCAGTGCCGGGGATCGGGGGATCGGTGAGTATATGAGAGAGGGCTGCTCAATTCAGTTACTCAGGAGATTAGCGGTCACCGGTGAGTCCTTCACAGGTGACCGCTAATCAGGGCGCGACACATACAGAGCCGCAGCATGACAATGAAGTCGGGTGAGGTTCACCCGAGTTCATTCCGACAGTGCGGCTCTGTCTGAGTCTGCTGTCAACTACCATTCACCGCTGCTACATGGCTGTCTGTGTCTGCTGTCAGCGGCCATGTAGCAGAGCTGAATGGCAGATGACATAGTAAAAACGCATCTCTACATTACACACGCTTGGCAAGTCAGTAAATAAAAAAAAAAAAAGGTGCCCAATGCATACGTCACAGAACACATGATCTAAAGGATCGCACACAAAATTGATCAATTTAACATAGACTACTAACGCTTGTGTGACAGCAAATGAACGACCTACGTGCAATCTCATAAGATCGCATATGCGACCTGGGCGTGTCACATCGCATACGAGATCGCATACCTAATTGTAAGGTGTAAAGCTGGCTTTATACTACCTCCACGATTGGTAGAATTGTGCATTATTATGATCTATTGGACAGTAAGGGGGCCAAATATTGCTCTTGCCTAGGGGCCTTTTCTGTCTGTGTCCGCCATTATGTTGCGGCGCAGCACATCCCTAATGTTCTTTATTTTTTAGTACAGTTGCACAAACGTTTGTCATTTTTCACAACTCTATGCCATTTCAAAAACACACGAACACCAATAGGAGGAAATCATGAAAACATGTGAGGCACCAATAACATCCATAGCGCCCCCTAGTTTCTATTGTAAGGCTAACGTATTTTTGGCTAGTTGTTATATTTCTTTAAAAAAATGCACAGGGGTTAAAGATCTCTGTGTCTAAAATCTGGGTACATGAAAGAATGATCTCAAGAGGAAGCAAAGAGGGTCAAGTCCTCCCAGCAGCAATATATAGCACTCACCCGGTCACTGACACCATGTGCGTCTCTCCTCTGTCATGTGGCGCTAACACTTTCTTATGGTAACAGATTATTACTATGGAGGCAGTTTGTGTTTGTTATAACATAGAAATAATCAATGGGACAATTTTTAACAGGCATCAGTAAGAATAAATGAAGGGACCGAAGCAACAGCGGCATAATGCAGTGTTACATCTACAGTAAATATGATTTAGATGGACAATGATGATTTTCACCTGCATGTTACGCTGCCCTGGAATTAGAGGGTATTACAGTATGCTGATTGGTGCTAATTGATACCAGCATGTATACAACTAACAATCAAAATAGCAAAAAAAGGGAAATTCTGCAATTGTTTTCTGTCTCTATTTATTTACAGAGTTCATTTTAGCATAAAACTGACCTGACATTATGATTCTCCGGGTCAGTACGATTACATTGATACAGGCTCCTGCCAGAAGACACTTTTTAAATCTGCAACTTGTCAATTCTTTTGATATTTTTTGAACCGTTTTTTCCCTTTCAAATGAATGGGAGTTAAAAACGCAAAAGACAAGGCTGCAAAAAAGCCTGTAAAAACATATACAAATGCGTATACTAAGCACAACATTTTTACTGCCAACATTTGATTGTTTTTGATGCAGTGCGTGTGAACATACACTAGGGTCACATGTACATGTTGAGTATTTGGTGAATTTTTGATGTTGCAGAATTTTTGCACCTATTATTATGTTAGGATATGTTAAAACATTGCATTTGCTGCATTTTTTCTGTTGCTAAAACTCGCTTTCTTGACACTAAAAAAATATGCTATCCAAACGCAGGATTTTCTGCATTTTTACTGCTTTTTTTAATAACACAAATATGTCCTAGTAACATCCAGAACCTGTCCCTATTTTTGAGTACCATTTTCTAGCTCTGATGTTCTTGGGATCATGACACAGTACCTGCCTCTGTGATACCTGGAATGTTGGCTTCTGACTGGGCCAATAAGCAAAGGTTTTCAAGTGGGTTCCTATCCTTCCAGGGTTTTAGTATGGTTTCCATAATATATATGGGTAAGTGCTTCCTGTTCCTTGTTCGGTGGACTTTACAATTGACTTCTTCACCTTTTCCACCACCTTATAGTATCCCTGCCACTGGTTTAGGAAATTGTTCTTCTCTGTGGTCACTTACACAAGTACCCAATGCCCAGGCTTAAATTGTTTCACTTGAGCCAAATGGTTACACCCCCCAGATTGTGCCTCTAGTGCCTTGAGGAGGTGTTCTTTTACCTGGCCCCTCGCTTTCGTGTCTCGAGACTACTGATCACTAAGTCTGGCCAGTTGAGGACAATGACTCTTGCTCGACTCACAGCTCCTGGGGAATATCAGTTAATACATTTACATTTTCCAGGGTAACTCTTAAGCGGGCTTTACACGCAGCGATATCGCTATCGATATCGCTAGCGAGCATACCCGCCCCAGTTGGTTGTGCGTCATGGGCACATCGCTGCCCGTGGCGCACAACATCGCTTTCACCCGTCACACGTACTTACCTGCCTAGCGACGTCGCTGTGGCCTGCGAACCGCCTCCTTTCTAAGGGGGAGGTTTGTGCGGCGTTACTAAGCAGCTGCCCAATAGAAGCGGAGGGGCGGAGATGAGCGGGACGAACATCCCGGCCACCTCCTTCCTTCCTCATTGCGTGCGGCCACAGGTACGATGTTGTTCCTTGTTCCTGCGGTGTCACACATAGCGATGTGTGCTGCTGCAGGAACGATGAACAACATCGTACCTGCAACAGCAACGATAATCGGGATAGGAACGACTGGACAACGATCAAGAATATGGTGAGTATTTTTATTTGTTACCGGTCGTTCTGTGGTGTCACATGCAACGACGTCGCTAATGAGGCCGGATGTGCGTCACGAATTTCGTGACCCCAACGACATCTCGTTAGCGATGTCGTTGCGTGTAAAGCCTGCTCTACTGTTAAATCTCTGTGGTCCTGGGGCTCCTCCAGGTCAGCAATATTGGCTTCAGGGGATCCTTCCTCATCCTCCTCACCAACCAGTACAGTGAAAGGAAATTCACTGTTTACATCATGTGACCTTATTACCATAGTCAACTCTTGGTGGCATACCAGACTACTGAATGCAATAACTTTAGCCCAGAAGTCCCAGAACAATGGAAAGTTACTTCCGATAAAAATAGCATGCAACAAGTCCTTGAACACTCCCACTTTGTGGGACAAGGAATCACCGTCTGTGCGTACAACGATGGGTAGTTGTTGACGTCGCCATGGATACACCTTACCCCTATCCCCTCACCTGGAACTAGCACATGCGGAAGTGTGACCCTTATCTGGGTAACATCCAAGAGTCCAGACACAGTAGCACCGTTCCCCATTGCTGGGCACACATTAAGTCCCTTACCAGGGACGTAAAGACTAGCGCTGGCTTACGGAGCTGTTCATTGGTTTTGAGGTTAAAGGACAAATGGCTAATATATGACCTGGCACATAACACTCCAACAGACAATGGTATGAGATGTGTGCCTCAAACCTGGCTCTGACTGCTCCTGGGCCCTTGATTGCTCCTCAGAGCTGATATTGGGCCCCTTCCTTGAAAGGTGAACTTAGGCTTCCTTGGCTCTTCAGAAAGTTCTCTGCAGCCAGCTATCTTTCCACCAAGTTTACTAGATCATCTGCATTCTGGGGATCTCCTTGGCAACCCAGTTTTGTATAGGCTTAGTAGTGAGTGTAAAAGAACTATCTACTACCACTCTTCCATCATCTGCCCTGGAGACCAGGTCTCAGGCTACAGCCATTTCTGGCCCATGAGTAACAGGTGAAACTAGTAAGACCCGAAAGGCATGTCCTTTTGGTAGCAGCAGAGGTGCACCGACAGACTGTTATGCCCAAACATGTCAGAATTTCCACCTTCAGCTTGTCATACGCCTTGGCATCTTGCAGGGGAAGGTCATAATTTGCCTTCTGCGGTTCCCCAGTAAGATACGGCACCAGAACCTCTGCTCATTGCACTGGACGCAGTTTCTCTCTGTCTACTACCCTATCAAGGACTGTCAGGAAAGCCTCACTTTGGCTAGTGGAAAGTGCTGTCTCCTTGACCAAACAGTTTTTGCCAGGGCAAATGATGGCAAAAGCTGCAACTGCTGTTGTGTTAATTTCTTATTGGGCCTACTGCTGTTGCCACTGCTGATGCTGCTGGACTAGTTGCTTAATAAGCTCCTCCATGCTTTCAGGCTCTGTTTGCAAGGCCCCCTTCATACGTTTGTGATACACGTGCGTGTTTGGTCCGTTTCCGTATATACCGGAGACACGGCCAAACGTGCACCAATGTTAATCTATGATTGTGGTCACACGTGCGTTATTTCATTATGTCCGTGATCCGTATGTGTGTATGAGGTGACCGGAGCGGCGGTGTCTTCTGCAGCTCCTGTCACCTCCATGGAGCAGAGCTGGATGCGACGCTGGACCATCCTGGATGACGCCGGACATGGAGGGCTTTTTCGGAAGAGCCGGGTACAGCCCCAGAACTGTCGCATATAATGTATGCGGCAATTCTGAGCGGCTGCTGACTGATATTGTTAGGGTGGGGGGCTCCCCATAACGTGGAGCTCCCCATCCTGAGAATACCAGCCTTCAGCCGTATGGCTTTATCTGGCTGGCATTAAAATTGGGGGGGACCGCACGCCGTTTTTTTTTAATTATTTATTTATTTATTTATTTTACTGCACAGTATAGACACGCCCACCGGCTGCTGTGATTGGGTGCAGTGAGGCACCTGTCACTCAGTGTGGGGGCGTGTCTCACTGCAACCAATCATCGGCGCCGGTGGGCGGGGAAAGCAGGGAATAGGAGATTGTTTAATGAGCGGCCGGCTTTTTCAAAATAGCAAAAGCCGCCGCAGCAGTGTGAATGTCGTGCAGCGCCGCGCCGGGGATCGAGGAACGGTGAGTATGAGAGAGGGGGGGAAACTTCAGTCACTCGGGGGATTAGCGGTCACCGGTGAATCCTTCACAGGTGACCGCTAATCAGTACACGGCACACAGACAGAGCCGCGGTATGAGGATGAAGTCGGGTGAAGTTCACCCGAGTTCATTCTCATCGCGCAACTCTGTCTGCTGTCAGCCGACATTTATAAACGACATTGTGCATCACACACACGGACATTCCACACGGACATTCCACACGGACATTCCATGTACACATACACGTTAATTCCACACGCACACACGGACGTTTTACACACAAACACGGCTAGTATACGCAATTCACACAGGTGCCACATGGACCATAAAAACGGACACAAAAACGGGACACGGACCCGAAAAACGGCCCGTAACACACGTGCATGTTTTTTACGGACGTGTGAAGGGGGCCCAAGGCTGTAGCTGTCTTTAGCCAAGACATTCCTTATCCTTTAAGCCTGCTTTACACGCTTCAATAGATCTTTCAATCCGTCGTCGGGGTCAAGTTGTAAGTGACGCACATCCTGCATCGTTCGTGACGTATTTGCGTGTGAAACCTACGTGCAATCAAGATTGAACGAAAATACGGTGATCGCATACACGTCGTTTATTCCTCATACATTGGACGTTTTGTTGTATGAACCTAGTCAATTGTAACGTGTGACATCCCTCATACGATTGTGATGTCTGATGCTATGTGCGCAGGTGTGCGCTCTGCACCGCAGCTTAAAAAAGGTCTGCTTCAGAGCGCAGCTGAAAAGCTGCGTTCTGAAGCGCCTCACAATGTCTGTCATGCACTAATCTCTGTCAGTCCGTCACTATCTCTGTCCCTCTCTCTCTGTCCATGTCAGTCTATCCCCCTCTCTCATATACTCACCGATCCCCGATCCCCGGCGCTGCACGGCATTCACACTGGTCCGGCGGCTTTTACTGTTTTGAAAAAGCCGGCCGCCCATTAAACAATCTCGTATTCCCTGCTTTCCCCGCCCACCGGCGCCTATGATTGGTTACAGTGAGACACGCCCCCACGCTGAGTGACAGGTGTCACACTGCACCCAATCACAGCAGCCGGTGGGCGTGTCTATACAGTGCAGTGAAATAAATAATTAAATAATTAAAAAAAACGGCGTGCGGTCCCCCCCAATTTTAATACCAGCCAGATAAAGCCATACGGCTGAAGGCTGGTATTCTCAGGATGGGGAGCTCCACGTTATGGGGAGCCCCCCAGCCTAACAATATCAGCCAACAGCCGCCCAGAATTGCCGCATACATTAGATGCGACAGTTCTGGGACTGTACCCGGCTCTTCCCGATTTGCCCTGATGCGTTGGCAAATCGGGGTAATAAGGAGTTATTGGCAGCCCATAGCTGCCAATAAGTCCTAGATTAATCATGTCAGGCGTCTATGATACACCCTCCATGATTAATCTATAAGTTACAGTAAATAAACACACACGCCCGAAAAAATCCTTTATTAGAAAAAAAACACAAACACATTCCCTGGTTCACCACTTTAATCAGCCCCAAAAAGCCCTCCATGTCCGGCGTACTCCAGGATGGTCCAGCGTCGCATCCAGCGCTGCTGCATGGAGGTGACCGGAGCTGCAGCAGACACAGCCGCTCCGGTCACCTCCACGCAGCTAATGAAGACAGCCGTGTGATCAGCTGAGCTGTCAGTGAGGTTACCCGCTGTCACTGGATCCAGCGGTGGATGCAGCGGTGGCCGCGGGTAACCTCAGTGACAGCTCAGCTGATCGCGCTACTCACCTCAGTTGCTGTGTGGAGGTGAGAGGAGCAGCGGTGAGTAGTGCGATCAGCTGAGCTGTCACTGTGGTTACCCGTGGCCACCGCTGCATCCACCGCTGGATCCAGTGACAGCGGGTAACCTCACTGACAGTTCGGCTGATCACCCGGCGGCCGGCTACTGTGAGTGATCGGCTGATCACCCGGCGGCCAGCTACTGTGAGTGATCAGCTGATCACCCGGCGGCGGACTACTGTTAGCGATCAGCTGATCATTCACAATAGTCTGCCGACGGTAAAACTGTAAAAAAAAAAACCGAATTGCGTTGTTTTGCAGCATCCGTTGCATCCGTTGTGTCACTATATGCAACACATCCATTGCATCCGTCACACAACGCAATGCAACGGATGCCGTTCAACGCAAGTGTGAAACTAGCTTTATCTGGCTTTGCTACAGCATGTGTGAAGGTGGCCTAAAAGCAGCTTGATATTTTTTTAGGTCCATTTATGGTCCATTTAGAAGGTCTGTATTGATTGGCGGTCCTTTACTGCTATATGTACATAGGCTAGCAAATTACTGATGGGAACAGAACATTCATGAATACAATCATTCTGTCCCATGCAGCATCTTGTTATCAGCATCACATCCACTGATTACACCAGTCAACGTGCTGCTAATGACAATGATTTTTAGGCCAACATAAATGATCTCATTACCCAGTCAATGAGTGTTTTGCTTGTTTGTTGGTCGGCAGAATGTTTACATGGACAATAATTGAATACAAAAACCCTTATGAATACTAATTTTCCCATTGTCATCTCATGTAAATGCATATTATCACATACTTGTGTATCAGCTCTGTATGTTCTCTATAGGCAGCATAAGAGATTTGTAGAGGGACCTATGTACATAGGTAAAAATGTCCTGCACGCACTTCTTTACAGCATATTTGCAACAATATGAAAAGTATGAGGTGCTTATCCTATTATTGTCTAGGAAAAGTATAACTGAACTCTTACCATCTTTTAGGGCATAATACTATAATAGTGTATTTTGATATAAATTTGTGTTTGAGATATTCACAATGGCTTTAAACTACAGCTCATAGCATTTTCCTGGGCATTCCTACTTGTAGTAAAGGAGTTGTCCACTAATTGGACAACCTCTTCCCAATCAGCATGTTTGGCCCCAGTAAAATTTATACGCTCATACTCCCCTCCAGTGCTGGCGCCTTTCCAGTGGTGTCAACACTTGCTCTTCCGCGGCTTACATGAGGTTGTTACGTCACACAAGCCCTTGCCGCAAGCAGCGTTGACTTCATGGTCCCCATCATGAATCAGACATCAAAAGGATGTGGACGGCCAGCCACAGCTCTGACTCTCTCGATGTTTCATTTTTCTAAAGAAGGGGAAAGTAAAGCCAGTGCTGATTGGGCGCAGGGCTCATGTGATGTAACATTGTGATGCGTGCCCTCGGAGAGTGAGTGCCGCCACCACTGGAAGGGCGCTGGCACCGTAGATAAATATATATGCTAGTTTACCGGGGCCAAACATGCTGATTGAGTAGTGGACAACCCCTTTAAACTGTTGTAGCCTACTTTTAGAGAGTTCTAATGTACAACAACAAGTATTGAATATTCCGGAGTATTTGTACTGGCATATTAATGGATGATTGGGCTACAAGTAAGAACACAATATTGCTATCAGATTAAATTGTTATGATACAGTATAAATAATTTGGGGCGGTGAAATCCTGCTGACAAATTCCCTATAAACTGTGATTACATACTTTTATTTCAGACTAGACCAATGCACAGTAGAAATAATAAATCATGTACATGACCTGTATGTCATATTGATACTGTACATTTGGCTTTAACGTGTATGTATGCAAAGTAATACAAACTGAATTTAACTTTTAGGCATGTGACTTCCCGTTCCAGAGAGCACAAAGGGTGCCACCATTCCTATTAGGAATAAATTACCACCACGCAGTAGATCCTAACACAGCTGGGAACATAAATCCTATTGCAGTCAATGAGCATGACATCCGGAACAGCTTGTTATGAGCTATGAAAACTTTGTGTATCACTCCCAGTCTCCTGTTTGTATTGCTCAGCCTGCAGGAACACCACGGATCTGTGTCAATACGCAGGAGAAAATCATGTTTGTCCTTTAACAGGTTTTTCATTCTGCAACAAAGCAACATTTATCTGACAGTAATTTGTCAATTCTTGAAATGAGTAGCATGGTATTACCGTCTTGAGAGGACTAAAGAAATAACACAGGCCTATCAAGTCCTCAATGACAGAAAATGTCTCTTGGCAGGCTAACCGTAGAGCAAATCATGATTTACCGCCATCTGCATATTACTGGAAAGACGCACATGATTTCTATCCTTCATTAGTTAATTGTGTATGAAAATTTTACTTATACTTATTAGTAACTATAATTGTTACCAAGAGAGTGTCCTAAAATCCAGGGAGAGATTTTTTGATGGTTGGATGGATTAGGTGCTTTATATCCCTAGTAGTAGATGATCACTAGTCAATTGTATCTGTATATACTGCAGTATCATGTACTACAAAAAGACATTATAATTCACAAGGCTTAGAGCGTGCATAAACATAAACTATAGTGTTTATGCATAGGGATCCCAAACTTAGGCTGGCACCTTGGCTATGCATAGGACTTCCCCTCTCCATAAGGAACGCAAAAATAATACACAAAAGATGAGTTAACGGTATGCCTCAAAGCTTGGAAATTGCGTGCAATCTATTGGCGTCATGTTATAAAGTAGGGTGAGTGGAGAGGATTAATGCATGGGTATGTGAGAAAAGTTTCAGTATCACTTTCATTTTTTTTTCAATGAAATCTCTGCTTATTCTGAGCTGTGTACTCCAGGGGGTTGTCTTTATCAGTAATGTACATATCTGCCTAAACACATACAGGGAAGGCTGCCAGTGACATAGGGTACCTTCACACTTAGCGATGCAGCAGCGATCCGACCAGCGATCTGACCTGGTCAGGATCGCTGCTGCATCGCTACATGGTCGCTGGTGAGCTGTCAAACAGGCAGATCTCACCAGCGACCAGTGAACAGCCCCCAGCCAGCAGCGACGTGCAAGCGACGCTGCGCTTGCACGGAGCCGCCGTCTGGAAGCTGCGGAGACTGGTAACTAAGGTAAACATCGGGTATGGTTACCCGATGTTTACATTAGTTACCAGTGTGAGCAGGGAGCAGGGAGCCGCGCACACTGAGCGCTGGCTCCTTGCTCTCCTAGCTACAGTACACATCGGGTTAATTAACCCGATGTGTACAGCAGCTACATGTGCAGAGAGCCGGAGCCGGCAGCACAGGCAGCGTGAGAGCTGCAGAGGCTGGTAACTAAGGTAAATATCGGGTAACCACCTTGGTTACCCGATGTTTATCTTGGATACAGCTTACCTCAGCTGTCAGACGCCGGCTCCTGCTCCCTGCTCGCTTCATTTGTCGCTCTCTCGCTGTCACACACAGCGATCTGTGTGTCACAGTGGGAGAGCGCCTTTGAAGAAAACGAACCAGGGCTGTGTGTAACGAGCAGCGATCTCGCAGCAGGGGCCAGATCGCTGCTCAGTGTCACACACAGCGAGATCGCTAATGAGGTCACTGCTGCGTCACAAAAAGCGTGACTCAGCAGCGATCTCGGCAGTGAGCTCGCTGTGTGTGAAGCACCCCTTAAGGTAAGGTGTTATTAGACAGTATGATTTTTTGACGATAGTGCTTGATGAACGAATACTGTATATTTCGGATTATAAGACGCACCGGATTATAAAACACACCCCAAATTTAGAGAAAAATTAAGGGGGAAAAAATTGGGTTTGTCTTATAATCCGGTGGTATCTTACCGTAGGGGGGTTGAGTGGGATCAAAGGAAGCAGGGGCGCTGGTGGAGCAGAGCAATGCTGTGGATGGTGAAGTGAGTGTCTCAGATGCTTGCTACGGGTACTGTGAGGTAGGAGGAACATCCAGAAGCTGCCGGCGGTGCGGGCTTCAAAGAAATGCACTCGAAGTCGGCGTGTGTGCAGCTGGAGCTCTCAGATCAATGACAAGTCAAGATCTCATCTGCGCACGCGCCACCTCCAGACACCATTTTCCTTAAGTCTGCCGCAGGGTATCTTGAGCGGAGAGCTCCATTTGCGCACGCGCCGACTCCAGGCGTCATTATTTGAAGCCCGCACCACCGACATTTTCAGAAAGGTGGCCCCTGCTTTACCGCCCGTAGCACAGCACCCAGCACTGCCCACAGCACAGCGCCCAGCACTTCCCACAGCACCCAGCACCGCCTGCAGCACAGCACCCCTCGCAGGACAGTACCCCGCACAGCCCGCTGCCTGCAGCACAGCGCCCGCAGCGTCTCCCCTGCCTCCTGTGACACCTCTCCATCACTCCCGGTAAGCTACATTTGGATTATAAGATGCACCCCTCGTTTTCCTCCCAAATTTTGGGGAGGAAAAGTGCATCTTATAATCCAAAAAATACAGTAGTTATCGCATCGTTATCATGCATGAAGGCTCATTATTACAAAAGCACGTGTTCACTTAAAAGATCACTATTGCTGTTAATGGAAAGTCGCTAGTCGTTCACATGAGCATGTATTACAGCTTTTAGCAACTTATTACACTGTGAAATTTTACAAGCAAAAATTTTTAACCAAGTTGAAAGATCTGGTTTCGTGACAATCGAACAATATTACAATCGCTAGCATCTACGGTATTACACACTGCGAATATTGCTGTCTTTAGAGTAATATTGCGATTTTATGTGCAATTTCTGCCCCGTCTAATAAGGGCTTTACTAAGACTCTCCACTGAACTCCTATACTCAATATAATCTGGCATTTAAAGGTGGTCTGTTACCCCCTAATTACTGTTAAAGGGAATCTGTCACCACATTTTGTTATGTGATCTGAGAGCAGTATGATGTTGCTATCTACCTACCCGTTCTGCCCGGTGCTGACCTCTGGCGGCCTAGAGCAGTCATGGATCGCTCCTGCCGGGGATAATTTGCCATCCAGAGACTTTATGTCAACGGAGAAGCTTCTTCTCTTCCGTTCTGTTTTATCGACGGGCATCTCTGCTGATGTCATTCTGATTGACAGACGACACCCTTCTTCCTAACTCCGGTGAGCTGGCTGTCAATCAGGAGAACATTAGCAGCGAAACCCCATAGACAGAGCAGAGCAGAAGGGGAAGAGCTGCTTTGATGACGTGAGGTGAAATGAAGTAACAGAATCAGTGCCGGGAAGAACAGGTCGGTAGATAGCCCCATAGCAAACAATACATAAAGTCAAGGATAACCTCTAACATAGTCACTATACAGATGTACACAGCTTACTATTATGCTGGAGCAGGCTTATTTTACTGTCATTTTTTATCATGGATGTAACAAGCAGCAATTCACCACCAGGAGGCAGACATGATCATAAAAGAAAAGCCAAGGAGCTAAAAAGCCAAGAACGAATTCAGGAATATTCAGGATATGATTACAAAACAGATATTAGATCAAAGCTGTTATTACAACACATAATGATAAAAATAATAATTATCGGTTATCTGTCATTATGAACAAGTATACAATACATAAAACTGACGCGCACCTGAGGAGTATAACCATCTACAGTACAGCTATTAATAGCTAAATAAACTACAGCACAAAAGGGACAACAAAGCTAAGATTATATCTTCATTTTTTATAAGTTAACTTGAAGGTAAATGATTACAGACACAAAGCAAGTAAAAATGTAAAAGGCAAATCACAAATAAGGCAAATAAAAAGTTTCTTTGAAACAGAACAAAGTAACACTTGGCTAATAAGAAAAATGACAATACTAAATCTAACCAGCAGATATAGTAAGGTGCAGTCACTGATGGGCTACATGGCAACTTACATTCGCTACCTAGATCATTGACTTCCATACCAGCGAGGTTACAATTTTTGCTTTAAAAAATTTCAGCATTAGAATCTTATTTAAATTGTTAGTGACTATTATTAGTTTATTTAATAATTACTTGTTAGACTGTCCCTGATGATTCACTGACACCCACTTTTAATAAGAACTTCAATTTTATTTACAATTCTTCTACTGTGGAGACATTAAAGGGAACCTGTCAGGTCCCATATGCGTTCTGACCTACAAGCAGAGTGATGTGTGGCCAAGAAACCCCTTCCTACCCATCCCTGTGTTGTAATATTGTGTAATGTGAACGTATAAAAAACATTTTATTACTTACACGTTCCCTATGTGAATGATCAGAGGGTCTAGTCTCCTGGGAGTCGCATTGTCCTGTAGGCGTTTGCAAGCTTTCCGTGGTATCATGCCCCTGTGGGCGTGATACCATGGGTTTACATGAGCGAAGTCACCGTCAGCTCCTTAAGATCCCGCACATGCGTGCTTGCCATTCCCACAGCCTTGTTATCCAGGTGCTGGCTTGTCAGCTTTAGACGCGCACTGCGCATGCTCAGAACACTCCTGCAGTTTCGACCATGCGCAGTGCACGTCTGAAGCCGAGAAGCAAGCACCCGGATAACAAGGTTGCGGGAATGGCAGCGCATGTGCAGGATTTCAAGGAGCTGACGGTGACGTCGCTCATGTAAGTCCATGGTATCACGCCCACAGGGGCGTGATACCACGGAAAGCTTGCAAGCGCCCATACATTTATATTACACAATATTACAACACATGGATGGGTAGGAAGGAGTTTCTAGGCCACACATCACCCTGCTTGTAGGTTGGAACGCATAGGTTCCCTTTAATGGGGTTGTCCAATCTAAAATGATAACTGTGCAATCTCATAATTCCTGGCCAGAACCCAACTAGTGGGCACAGCCTTTCACAATACAAGTATATGGAGTGGGTGCATCTGACTAGTGGGCATAGCCTAGCTCAATAGAAGTGTATGGAGTGGGCGCGTCCGACTAATATGCTGTTTAGTGGGTTCAGGCTTGTTCAATACACTTGTATTAAGTGAGGCCATGCCCATTAGTCGGGTTCTGGCTGGGAACATGCATATCACACAATCCTGGTCACATGATCGCTGTTCCTGGCTCAGAATCGGGCGAAATCTCACAGCACACAGTGTGCACTCTGTGAGGATTCATAAGTCTGCAGTTATTTAGTGTGCTAATCAGAAAAAAGACTGACTGGAACACCTACAGTGCCAACAAGTAGTATTCAACCCCCTGCAGATTTAGCAGGTTTACACATTCGGAATTAACTTGGCATTGTGACATTTGGACTGTAGATCAGCCTGGAAGTGTGAAATGCACTGCAGCAAAAAAGAATGTTATTTCTTTTTTTATTTTTTTTTTAAATTGTGAAAAGTTTATTCAGAGGGTCATTTATTATTCAACCCCTCAAACCACAAGAATTCTGTTTGGTTCCCCTAAAGTATTAAGAAGTATTTCAGGCACAAAGAACAATGAGCTTCACATGTTTGGATTAATTATCTCTTTTTCCAGCCTTTTCTGACTAATTAAGACCCTCCCCAAACTTGTGAACAGCACTCATACTTGGTCAACATGGGAAAGACAAAGGAGCATTCCAAGGCCATCAGAGACAAGTTCGTGGAGGGTCACAAGGCTGGCAAGGGGTACAAAACCCTTTCCAAGGACTTGGGCTTACCTGTCTCCACTGTTGGGAGCATCATCCGGAAGTGGAAGGCTTATGGAACTACTGTTAGCCTTCCACGGCCTGGACAGCCTTTGAAAGTTTCCACCCGTGCCGAGGCCAGGCTTGTCCGAAGAGTCAAGGCTAACCCAAGGACAACAAGTAAGGAGCTCCGGGAAGATCTCATGGCAGTGGGGACATTGGTTTCAGTCAATACCATAAGTAACGTACTCCACCGCAATGGTCTCCGTTCCAGACGAGCCCGTAAGGTAACTTTACTTTCAAAGCATCATGTCAAGGCTCGTCTACAGTTTGCTCATGATCACTTGGAGGACTCTGAGACAGACTGGTTCAAGGTTCTCTGGTCTGATGAGACCAAGATCGAGATCTTTGGTGCCAACCACACACGTGACGTTTGGAGACTGGATGGCACTGCATACGACCCCAAGAATACCATCCCTACAGTCAAGCATGGTGGTGGCAGCATCATGCTGTGGGGCTGTTTCTCAGCCAAGGGGCCTGGCCATCTGGTCCGCATCCATGGGAAGATGGATAGCACGGCCTACCTGGAGATTTTGGCCAAGAACCTCCGCTCCTCCATCAAGGATCTTAAGATGGGTCGTCATTTCATCTTCCAATAAGACAACGACCCAAAGCACACAGCCAAGAAAACCAAGGCCTGGTTCAAGAGGGAAAAAATCAAGGTGTTGCAGTGGCCTAGTCAGTCTCCTGACCTTAACCCAATTGAAAACTTGTGGAAGGAGCTCAAGATTAAAGTCCACATGAGACACCCAAAGAACCTAGATAACTTGGAGAAGGTCTGCATGGAGGAGTGGGCCAAGATAACTCCAGAGACCTGTGCCGGCCTGATCAGGTCTTATAAAAGACGATTATTAGCTGTAATTGCAAACAAGGGTTATTCCACAAAATATTAAACCTAGGGGTTGAATAATAATTGACCCACACTTTTATGTTGAAAATTTATTAAAATTTAACTGAGCAACATAACTTGTTGGTTTGTAAGATTTATGCATCTGTTAATAAATCCTGCTCTTGTTTGAAGTTTGCAGGCTCTAACTTATTTGCATCTTATCAAACCTGCTAAATCTGCAGGGGGTTGAATACTACTTGTAGGCACTGTATATGTGTCAATACTGTAGGTGCTAGCCTAAAAATACATGACTATAATACAGAAAATAAGCTGCACACTAACCACTATAAAAATATAAACATGAAAAATGGCAAAGCATTACTGCAATAGGGATACTATGAACAATGAAAAATACATTTAGCTATCTGGAAAAATGAAATACATGAAAAATGGTATTGCAAAACTGCTATGAATATTTGAAAGTAGTAGAGATGTTTGGCAAATGTATTGATCAATGCAAATGAGCCCGAAACCAACGACAAGGTAGTCTCTAATTTTTTTGGTAACCTAACCTTAATGCCTCTCTATGTTCTGTTATAAAGCGTGACTGCAGAGTTATCATTTTAGACCGGATGACACCTTTAATCTTGTAATGTTGCAGAATTTCAGCAGGAAATGACATTGGCATATGATGATAGCTTTCTCTACCCAGTGAAGAAATATTCTGCATCTAGGCTGGCGCCACTGCCTGCACCCTGCTTCACTCTCTGTTGCATCTAGTCACCTGTCTCAGTGAGGCCAATTACTCACACATGGTTTCCTTCAAACGCTCACTAACTGGCCGGCCATGTACAGTAGACAGCTGTCGGCCCTATGATCATTCTACTGACAGCCATCTCTTCAGACTCCCCCCATACACAGCAATGTTCGGCTCTGCGGAGTGCTCCTGTGTTCTCTAAGTGACCTCTGCCAGACCCCTCTGATATCAGCTTATCTCCATACTTAACAGGTTCAGCTCTTGAAATTTATCATGCTGGAATCTTCTCTCTAAAAACATCATGCCAGGCATCATGCCAGACCATTTGCAGTCCAATAGCTCTTCATAATGCACAAATATACCTATTTTAGAGGTGGAAATAGGCCCCCTTACCTCTTGGACCCCTGTTGCACCAATGATATGTCTGCCCCTAATGTCAGGGAAGCATCGGAAGGCCTGAGGACTTACCGATCTGCTTCACTAAAGTACTGGTTCATATTGCGAAAATCTCTCCATCTTGTCTGCAGAATTGATAATGACGATTCTCCCTGCCTCTGTGGCACAGACTGATCCCATTCCACTGACCATCCTCTTCCATCAAATGACTGACTCTTTTGCGCCTCAGACTCTGTTATGTATACTGATACCTCAGACAGCTCCCTCAGTTAACCCCCTGCACACCCATGTGAAGGCCCGACACTGGTTGTGAAGCGTAATGTAACATTCATTTTATGTCACATAAAAATCAAAATTTCAGAGAATTATTCCCAATCAGTCTATCAATTCAGTGTTATCTGTAAGGGAATTTGATACGGCACCAAATATACAAACTTTAAAGACAATCAACAATCATTTCTTTCGCTGGGGTGAACTATAAACTTTTACCATTTTCAAATCCAATGTCAACTTCACTATACTACTGTAATCTCTCATGCCTTTCTAATAATCTTACCTTCAAGGACTGTAACCAATAAAGATTCTACTTATAGACATTATTTCCAGCTTCCTGGATATAAAGGTGGTATATGCAAGGCTGCAGATGTCCAATAATGCCATATACAATATAATTTTAAAAACAGAACATCTTAAAGGGGTTGCCCACACCCTTGTTTCTCTGTTACAAATTTTCTAACACTTTTTAAGGGGATGTCCACTTTTCAGACAACCACTTCTCAATCCGCATGTTTCTCCCTTTAAAATAACAACTTCTATACTCACCTCCGTTGCCGCTGCAGTTCTAGTGGAGTCGGCACTGTCTCTCCTGGGATCGCTTAACAGTGTAATGTTAAGGCCCTGTCACACACAGAGATAAATCTGAAGCAGATCTGTGGTCACAGTGAAATTGTGGACAATCAGTGCCAGGTTTGTGGCTGTGTACAAATGGAACAATATGTCCATGATTTCACTGCAACCACAGATCTGCCAAAGATTTATCTCTGTGTGTGATGGGGCCTTTACTTGGCTCCTGCGGACAATCAGCGACCTCTTCACTCTTCCCACCAAGGACAAATCGCTTACAGATGAAGGAAGTGAGCGCTACTGTTCTTTCTCTTTCTGGATGTATATGACACGTCCAAAGATGGGGAGAGTGATGTGACAGCTGATTGGCTACCTGGATCGCCTGATGTAGAACTGTTACACGATTGTGGGAGAGACAATGCCGGCACCACTGGAATGGCACCGGAGGTGAGTTTCTGTGTTATTATTAGAGATGGGCGAGCACTAAAGTGCTAGGGTGCTCAGTCTTCGAGTCAAGTAGGTCAGACACACTAAAAGTGTTCAACTTGAGTAACGAGTATAATGGAAGTCAATGATTGGGCAGTTCGTTGCTCTGTCCACTTACAAGCAACTAGCCATAAAGAAAGTATTTCCCCTTGGATAGAAGGTGTTTTTTTTTTTTCTTTTGGCATACTACATCTCAAAACATTGCTTTAGCCCCAGTGAGAGCCATTCAGAGACTGTGAATGGCTCTCCCTGGGGTGCCTGCACATATCATGCAGTGAAGCAAGCCTGTGCGTTGTGGTCATTGCATCATGCACGATACTTCCAAGTACCCGCAATACTTGGCCGAACTCCTCGAGTACCTAAGCACGTTAAAGTAATGAGCAGTGCCAAGCATGCTCACTAATCACTAGTTATTATTTTAAATCGGGGAAACATACGGATTTAGAATAGGCTGTCCGAGCAGTGAACATTTTCTTTAAAATATTAGAAAATTCGTATGGTAGAAAAACAAGGTTCTTTAAATCTGTTTTTCTTGTGGGCAGTGTCTAAGGAAGAGCTTCACAAACTTTTCCATCTGGGGGCTCATCAGAGAAACGATGCTGATACAAAGACCTCACTATCTGTGCTCAAATGCCACTCCAAAGTGAAACGTTGCTCAATTTTACTTTTTATTTTGCGTTTTGATTTTGAACTCTAAATAAGTTGAAAACATTCCCATTGATTGACTCATTTGCTTGATTCTTGTTGACTTTAACTGTATGAGACTATTATTCATACGAAAACCTTTATGATTGTTGTAACGTAAAAATTCAATTAAGCGAGCAACGATTAACTTGCTATATCGGAGATCAGCCATTGTGACCAATTTATTTCCCAAGTAAAGATGTCCTAAATTATTGAAATTTAAAAAGGGAACAAAATAAAGGTAGAAAGTCTACAATTCACATAACTTACCTTCTTCAGATTCTGAAAGATGACGAAAATTGTCAGCAAACCATGCACGAAAGTCTGAAAGCCTTCGAGTCCTCCCGGTGCCAGGGCAGGTGTTTTCAGAAGGCAATAGCCGACAGGTGGCAGAATCAGATAACTCCACATTGCTTTGATCCTCTTCCACATCTGGAGTTCCTGGCTCCCCCACATTCTCCTCATTACTGCTATGTTCAGGTCCAGGAGAATCATCTGTGCAATCATCTGAAATCTAAGTGGAAAAAAGAACAAACTGTGAATATGTAGAAGTCTGAGAAACAGAACTTACCATGAAGTTTATGAAAATATTCAATTTCATTTGCCAACAAAAAAATAAATGTTCGCTGTTATTTCAACAAAATTCTATAAATCAACAGTAAAGGTAAATGTGAGAACTTCGTAATATATCTTATCTGAGAATCTGCTCCTTTCTTCGTTTATGACTGAGTGCACTGATGCGCAACCACTTGGTCATTTTGAGAATTAAGGCATGGGAGGGCTAGTGCACACGGTCAGCGGACCACCACAGCACGACGATGGATGATGATGATGATAACGATGATGATGATACACAGGTGCCAACTGTTGCAGCTTTTTGCAGTGTGCAGACTGACAAGGAGAGCAGGGGTGAGGAGTCAGTGGAAGATGATGCGTGGTATGATGAAATAACAGACCAAACTGGTGTCAAGACCATTCAAGAGACCCAGACCCAGTTTGGTTGAAGAGATGGTGGACCCAGACACACTACCTCAGCTGCACAGCAAAAGAGGGAGCAGGGTGCAAAAGCACAGTGGCTGCCCCTAGCCAGTACATCTGCTGCTACTGCTGACCTCCTCAACAGACTGAGCACACCAAAAGAAGCTCAAAGTAGCTACCTGGTATGGCATTTCTTCATGCAATGTGCTGATGACAAGACATGGGTGGTTTGCCACCAGAAACTGAAACGAGGCATAAATGTTCTTAACCTGAATAGTGATGGGCAAGCACTAAATGCTCGGGTTCTCATCTCAAATAATAAGCAGAAAGGAAGTCAATGTGAAACGCAAGCATTTTTCCAACAGACTTCTGCTGGAAGGTCTGAGAGGAGGCATAGAAATCACTGAAATGGATGGAAACACTGATGAAATGGAATGGGATCAGCATTGGGAAGATGCCCAGACACATCTCTGACTCCCAGGTCACATCTCTGACTCCCTGCTTAAAACAATGTTGTCAGCATTATGCCACTTTTACGGACTGACAATATAACATACCAAAACCGAAGCTAAAATGGATAGCACTGGAGCAAACATTTAAGGCTATGTGCGTACGTTGAGTATTTGGTTGCAGAAATTTCTGCATCTCTCAGAATGAAAAACATAGAGCAAAAAAGCGCATTTTGCTGAGTTTTTAGCATGTGGGTTTTCATTGCTTTCAACGGTGAAAAACACAGGCAAAAATGCAGAAAGAATTTACATGCTGCAGATTATTATGTGCACCAAATCTGCAAGGAAAAAAAAATCTCAACATGTGCACTATGCTTCAGGTTTCTCATTGACTCTGCTGGCAAAAGATTTCTACAGAGTCATCATGCGGCACTTGCCCAAAATTTTTACAGGGCCAGCAGCCCTCACTCAACTGACAAAACTTTGAGGAATCAAACAAGGTATCTTGACAGCTTGTCCTGGAAATGTTGCCATTTAGGCTTGTGGACTCCGAGGCTTTCCGCAACCTGATCAAGCAGTGGCTGTCCTGTGGTACTCAGTCACCAGCTGACAATATATTTCCCTGTGTACCATTTCCACCTTATACATGCACTTCTCCCATAACATCACCTATACCCTGACCAACACAGTAAGGTTACCGTCACACTTTAGCGACTATATGGGGGTTGCTAGAAAGTATATGGGGGCTGCATATTACTATATGTTTGCACAAAATACTAAATGGGGGCGAAAAATATGGGGGATTACTATATGGGGGCTTACTATATGGGAGCTGCATACTAGTATATGGAGGAATCTAAGGGGTGCATACTATTATATGGAGGAATATATGGGGTGCATAATATTAAATGAAGGAATATATAAGGGGTACATAATACTATATGGAGGAATATAAGGGGTGTATACTACTATATGGAGGAATATTACGGGTGCATACTACTATATGGAGGAATATGAATATGAGGGGTGCATAATACTATATGGAGGAATATAAGGGGTGAATAATAATATATGGTGAAATATAAGGGGTGCAAAATACTATATGAAGGAATATAAGGGGTGTATACTACTATATGGAGGAATATAAGGGGTGCAGTATACTATATGGAGGAATATAAGGGGTGCATACTACTATTTGGTGAAATATAAAGGGTGCATAATACTACATGAAGGAATATAAGGGGTGCATAATATAGGGAATATGTAGGAATATGGGGGCTGCATAACACTATATGGGGGCTGCATACTACTATATTGTAATTGCATACTACTATATGGGGGCTGCATGATGCTATATTGTGGCTGCAAAGTACTATATGGTGGAATATGGGGCTGCATACTATATGGAGGAATATAGGGTCTGCATAATACTATATAGAGGAATATGAGGCTTGCATAATACCATACAGAGCAATATGTGGGCGCATTATATTATATGGTGGAATATGCGGTTCATTATTATACATGGAGGACTATGAGGAGTGCATTAATATGAAGGACTATGGGGTGCATTATAATATATGGGTTACTATGGGAAGTGCATTATAATATATGAAGGACTATGGGATGTGCATTATAATAAATGGATAACTATGGGGAGTGCATTATAATATATGAAGGACTACGGGGTGCATTAAACTATATGGAGGACTATGGGGCGTGCATTATAATACATGGAGTGCATTAGACGATATGAAGGACTATGTGGGGCCCATTTTACTTTATTACTTTATGGAGGACTATGGGGGAGCACTTATTACTATATGGAGGACTATGTGGGACCCATCACTATTTGTGGCCCATTATACTATATGGAAGGCTTTGTAGGGCCCATTATATTATTTGGAGGGCTATGAGGGAGCCTTTATAACTTTGTGTACAGTTATATGAGGGCCATTATACTGTATACAAGCACATATACAGCATGCAGATTTGTATGGGGTCCGTGATACTCTGTGGAGGGCTGTATGGGGTCTATTATACTATTTGGGGGGCTAGTAGGGGCCATTATACTATATGTTGTAGGCCCATTATACTGCATAGAGGGCTGTGTGTGGGTCACAGTTGGGAATGTTACTGTGTCAGGTTCACCATTCATTGCCAGGGTAGTTGAAGGGGATACAGTAGAATCATCATACTCTGCTTGTAGAGGGTACTGTGGAAGAATTTACTTTGGGGTATCATACAGTGTTTGTGGGGATGTTTTTTTGCCATCATAGTTTATGACTTCAATGAATGGAGAATCTAGGGGCTTCAACAGGAGGAAAATTACTTTGTAATAAGGGCTGTAAAGTTATGAAGTATGCTTCTGTGACCCCGCTGAATATCATTATTATTATTATTATTATATTTACTTTTTTTGGAGGGGGACCAATTAGAAATTCTGCTATGAGGCCCCATGATTTCTATGTATGCCCCTGGCGCCCTGATTTGCTTTTAAAGCAAAGATTGTGCCGAAAACTAGAGTAAACTGTTAAAATAAATTTGGGTTTTTGTGCCTTCAGGCTCCAGAAATGTAACTGCATTTTTCTAAGCATGTAAACATGTTCAGTTTAAAAACTGACTCGGCTTCCAGTGCCTTAAAAGGGAGAAAGCTTATTATTAGAAGTGTGGCTTTATCAAAAAGGTCAATCGTTAAAGAAGAGGAGAAGAAGGCCTTTTAGTTTGCATTCAAATGTAAAAAAACCCTTTTTTTCAAGAGTTACTTTTATATTAAAATATGATTTTTTTTTAAATTACAGGCCAGAAGCATTAAGAGAGATATTAATGAGGCTCAATGGTGTCATGGAGACCTTGGAAGAAGTCACCAGATACATAATATATTGCCGCTTTATATACACACAACAGACAGTTATTGGGGCATAGATTTTGGTTAACTTGTTGATTTGTAACAATCTCCATAAAAACCATACACATACATACACATACTGTACACATACACATACAGTTAAGTCCAGAAATATTTGGACAGTGACACAAGTTTTGTTATTTTAGCTGTTTACAAAAACATGTTCAGAAATACAATTATATATATAATATGGGCTGAAAGTGCACATTCCCAGCTGCAATATGAGAGTTTTCACATCCAAATCGGAGAAAGGGTTTAGGAATCATAGCTCTGTAATGCATAGCCTCCTCTTTTTCAAGGGACCAAAAGTAATTGGACAAGGGACTCTAAGGGCTGCAATTAACTCTGAAGGCGTCTCCCTCGTTAACCTGTAATCAATGAAGTAGTTAAAAGGTCTGGGGTTGATTACAGGTGTGTGGTTTTGCATTTGGAAGCTGTTGCTGTGACCAGACAACATGCGGTCTAAGGAACTCTCAATTGAGGTGAAGCAGAACATCCTGAGGCTGAAAAAAAAGAAAAAAATCCATCAGAGAGATAGCAGACATGCTTGGAGTAGCAAAATCAACAGTCGGGTACATTCTGAGAAAAAAGGAATTGACTGGTGAGCTTGGGAACTCAAAAAGGCCTGGGCGTCCACGGATGACAACAGTGGTGGATGATCGCCGCATACTTTCTTTGGGGAAGAAGAACCCGATCACAACATCAACTGAAGTCCAGAACACTCTCAGTGAAGTAGGTGTATCTGTCTCTAAGTCAACAGTAAAGAGAAGACTCCATGAAAGTAAATACAAAGGGTTCACATCTAGATGCAAACCATTCATCAATTCCAAAAATAGACAGGCCAGAGTTAAATTTGCTGAAAAACACCTCATGAAGCCAGCTCAGTTCTGGAAAAGTATTCTATGGACAGATGAGACAAAGATCAGCCTGTACCAGAATGATGGGAAGAAAAAAGTTTGGAGAAGAAAGGGAACGGCACATGATCCAAGGCACACCACATCCTCTGTAAAACATGGTGGAGGCAACGTGATGGCATGGGCATGCATGGCTTTCAATGGCACTGGGTCACTTGTGTTTATTGATGACATAACAGCAGACAAGAGTAGCCGGATGAATTCTGAAGTGTACCGGGATATACTTTCAGCCCAGATTCAGCCAAATGCCGCAAAGTTGATCGGACGGCGCTTCATAGTACAGATGGACAATGACCCCAAGCATACAGCCAAAGCTACCCAGGAGTTCATGAGTGCAAAAAAGTGGAACATTCTGCAATGGCCAAGTCAATCACCAGATCTTAACCCAATTGAGCATGCATTTCACTTGCTCAAATCCAGACTTAAGACGGAAAGACCCACAAACAAGCAAGACCTGAAGGCTGCGGCTGTAAAGGCCTGGCAAAGCATTAAGAAGGAGGAAACCCAGCGTTTGGTGATGTCCATGGGTTCCAGACTTAAGGCAGTGATTGCCTCCAAAGGATTCGCAACAAAATATTCAAAATAAAAATATTTTGTTTGGGTTTGGTTTATTTGTCCAATTACTTTTGACCTCCTAAAATGTGGAGTGTTTGTAAAGAAATGTGTACAATTCCTACAATTTCTATCAGATATTTTTGTTCAAACCTTCAAATTAAACGTTACAATCTGCACTTGAATTCTGTTGTAGAGGTTTCATTTCAAATCCAATGTGGTGGCATGAAGAGCCCAACTCGCGAAAATTGTGTCACTGTCCAAATATTTCTGGACCTAACTGTACATGCACATACTTTCCAGCAATTCTAATTCTGCTGTAAAATATGATTTTTAGGTTGGGGTCATACAGGCATATACAAAAATCGGTCCCATTCTCATCCAGAAAAGTTGGACGATTTCATTATTTTTGGTTGAAAAATATTCTTTTTTTAATTGCTTTTCATTCAAATTTTTGCCTCATTTGACTTTTATAGCCAATATGTTGTACTATTACTGGCTGCAGAATGACTTAAGGAAGAGCTTGTTCACACAACTTTTTTTATGTGTTTTTTTGTACTCCTTTTTTATCTGCATGTTTTCTGCAGGGGTGTGCACCAAAATAAACAATACTGTCTCTTCCTAGTGAATCCCAAACGCTCTAATTATCAGTCCCTTAGATAATTGTATGATTGTACTCACTCGTCAAAGCATCAACAGATAGTGTTAACTCAGCCCAACGATGACTTGTAGGAAGACAAGGAGAAACGCTGTAGTTTTCTTCTAGAATCTTGTATTAAGTACAAAGTAAAGGCAGGTGAAAAGGAATAATCTGTACAGAGTTGTAGACATGTCTTCAGCAATGGTTCCTCTCTAGACTAAACTGAAGGAGAAGGGAGGAGTTTTCTATAGAGAAGCCAACTAAGGGACGAACATAGGGACAAACTTCATACAGTCTAAATCTACCTAGTAACAATAAGGAACTTCCTAATAGGAGGAAAAATATGCAATGCAAGAAATATATACAACAGGTTGTTCCCATTCATGGGACACAACAATACCTGTCTTGTGTGGTTATTGCAATTTTGCTACTCTGTGTTTTCCTTTATGTTTGGTGCATTTTTGGTGCAGATTGAGACTGCATTTTATTTATTTTATTTTTAGTATAGCAACACTCTAATTTTGCACTTAAAAAACACGACTGCAACTTTTACATTTGTTGTTAAATGTGTTTTTTTTTTTTTAATGAGTCCACATAGAAGCCGATAGAGAATAAATGCCACCCAAAATATACAGCTCATCACAATCCATAGATGCGCTCTATGCTGGAGTTTTCAATAAATCACACTCACTTACATGCAGCAGATTTTATGCCCAAAAAAGCCCATAAAAATGCAGTATTTATGCTATATGGAAACATGGTCTAAGGATATGTTAAAGAGGTGGTTCACCCATATTCATTACTAGCCACATCGATATAACTCTGAGAAACAAGGTTTCTCTGAAATACCTTGTGTTGACAATATTGCCTGTGCGCGGCGCTATTGCAGTCCGCTGACCCCTGGGGCTTCGTGACCTTTGATGTCTGGTGATGTTGCGTCAATTTCCTGTTGACCTGACATCATCGCAGCTGGCCCCTGTCTCCGTGAGTGACTGGGATGTGGGCGGAGTTTCACCACTCATGACAGCCCAGCGTTGCTCCTGCTTGCGGTGCTCTGCAGTGAAGGAGAGAGCGGGGAGATGCTTGGCGGTGATGCTGGGCTATGATGAGTGGTGAAACGCCGCCCACAGCCCTGTCACTCAAAGACTGGGGCTGGCCTCTGTTGATGTGATATCACCAGACATTAGAGGTCACGGAGCCAAGGGGTCATGCGAAATGGGATGAGTGGACCGCAATAGTGCCGCTCACAGGCACTATTGGTAACGCAAGGTATTTGAGAGAAACCTTGTTTCTTAACATAATATCGATGTGCTAGTAATGAAAAGGGTTGAACCACTTCTTTAACATGCTGCTTTTTTGCTGCATTCTTCCCTGCAGCCAAAACCTGCTCTCTTGGCAGTAAAAATACTGCATTCATAGCCCCCTTTTTGAGTTGTCTCACTTTTATTTTTGTCACTTTTTTGTGGTAGAGATTACGTGTGCATTGTCTACAGTACATGTACAATAAAGTTACTTTTATTCACAAAAACACTTCTAAATTACGCTTGAGTTCTTTGCAGTGTTTTTTCACTTTCTCATTGCTTGCTATGAGTGAAAAGAAATGCTGCAAAAACGCTGAAAGAATTGTCATGCTGCAGATATTTAAAAAAATGTATCAGGGGAAAAAAAGCCTGAAATGTCATAGGTTTTGCAATTAAAGCTATACTGTAAAAAGCAGCTTTAACCCCATCAGCCCCCGGGCACTTTCCGTTTTTGCGTTTTTATTTTTTGCTCCTTTTCTTCCGAGAGCCGTAACTTTTTTATTATTCCGTCAATCTTGCCATATGAGGGCTTGTTTTTTGCGGGATGAGTTGTACTTTTAAATGAAACCATAGGTTTTACCATATATTGTACTGGAAAACAGCAAAAAAATTCCAAGTGTGGAAAAACTGCAAAAAAAAGTGTAATCGCACAATAGTTTTTGGGATGTTGTATTCACCGTGTTCACTATATGATAAAACTGATGTATCTATGTGATGCCTCAGGTCGGTGCGAGTTTGTAGACACCAAACATGTATAGGTTTACATGTATCTAAGGGGTTAAAAAAAATTCACAAGTTTGTCCAATAAAAGTGGCGCACGTTTTGCGCCATTTTCCGAAACACGTAGCGTTCTTATTTTTTGGGATCCATGGCTCAGTGATGGCTTATTTTTTGCGTCTCGAGCTGACGTTTATAATGGTACCATTTTTGCGCAGATGCTACATTTTGATCGCCTGTTATTGCATTTTGCGTAAAACTTGCGGCGACCAAAAAACGTAATTTTGGCGTTTGGAATTTTTTTTGCCACTACGCCGTTTACCAATCAGATTAATTGATTTTATATTTTGATAGATCGGGCATTTCTGAACGCGGCGATACCAAATATGTGTATATTTATTTACTTTTTAACCCTTTAATTTTCAATGGGGGGAAAGGGGGGTGATTTGAACTTTTTAGGTTTTTGGTTTTTTTTTAAACTTTTTTTTTACTTTTTTTTTTATTTTACTAGTCCCCCTAGGGGGCTATAGCGATCAGCAATCTGATCGCTATTATCTATCTGCTGATCACAGCTATACAGCTGTAAACTGCAGATACAGTCACTTTGGTTTTCCCTCTGCTCTCGGCCGAGGGAAAACGAAAGTGAAACTTCGTAGTTGCAGGCGTCATCACATGACCCTGTGCTATGATGGCAACCACCGATAGTCACGTGATAACACACGTGACTTCCGGTGGGGGGGGCAGTAAGTAAAAAACATGGCCGCGCGCATTTAGATCTTGCTGCCAGACTTTGGCAGCAAGATTTAAGGGGTTAATGGCCGCGGGTGGAAGCGATTCCACCCACGGCTAGCAGGCACACATGTCAGCTGTTGAAAACAGCTGATATGTGTGCCGATCCACGCCGCCTGCCCGCGGCAGGGGGCGGGGCTTAACGGGACACGATCCTGGACGGATAGATCCGTCCAAGGTAGTGAAGGGGTTAAATTGCCAAAAAAAAAACCAGAGTTTATTACTGGCAGGAGGGTTTATACCTCTTTCATCTGTCCTTTATCAAGCTTCTCTTAGCTAACTCCCTGAGGCCATATGCACACATTCAGTATTTGGGGAGATTTTTACCTCAGTATTTGTAGCCAAAACCAAGAGTGGAACAATCAGAGGAAAAGTATAATAGAAACACGGGCTCCACTACTGTATTTATTACCCAATCCTGGTTTTGGCTACAAATACTGAGGTAAAAACTAACCAAATACTGAACGTGTGCACGTGGACTTAAAGGCCCCTTTTACACACTGCAACATCGCAAACAACATCGCTGTAACGTCACCAGTTTTGTGACGTAATAGTGACCTCCCCAGCGACATTGCAGTGTGTGAAACACATCAGCGACCTGGCCCCTGCTGTGAAGTTGCTGATCGCTACAAATCGTTCAGGACCATTCTTTGGTCCTTTGCTTCCTGCTGTGCAGCATGCATCGGTGTGTTTGATACCGTTACAGCGACTTCGTTAGCGACTTCCCTTTCAAAAAGCTGCTTTACAACGTACCTAATGACTAGCTAGGTCGTTCTGCAGGTCTGTATCGCTGTTGCATCGTTTTCCAGTTATGCCTGTTTGACAGCTCACCAGCGACTCACCAGAGACTTTGTAGCGATCCTGGCCAGGTTGGGATCGCTGGTGGGATCGCTAGAAAGTCTCTGTGTGTAAAGGGGCCTTAAGCTGGGTTTACACACTGCAACATCGCAAAGGACATCGCTGTAACGTCACCGGTTTTGTGACGCAATAGCGACCTCCCTAAGTCTCTGCTAAGTCGCTTGTGAGCTGTCAAACAGGCAAACCTGGCCAACAACTCAACAGCGATCTGGACCTGCAGAGCGACCTAGCTGGTTGTTGGGGACGTTGATAAGCAGCCTTTTGAAAGGGAAGTTGCTAACAAAGTCTCTGCAAAGTCTTTCACACACTGAAACTTTCCAGGGATGCATGCTGCACAGCGGGAAACAAAGGACCTAGGAATGGTCCTGAACGATTTGTAACGATTACAACTTCACAGCAGGGGCCGGGTCGCTGATAGGTTTCACACACTGCAACATCGCAAACAACATCGCTATTGCGTCACAAAACCGGTGACGTTACAGCGATGTCGTTTGAGATGTTGCAGTGTGTAAACCCAGCTATAAGGTTCAGATCTGCTTTGATGTCGTCTGTGGTGATAAATCAGCTGAAAGGAGCTTAGAAAAAGACAGATAAAAGCATTACAAACGCCCTGTCAGAACAAGTTCACTGATAGATTCTTAGGGCGGCTTTGCACGTCGCAACATCGCATGTGCGATGTCGGTGGGGTCAAATCGAAAGTGACGCACATCCGGTGTCACTTTCGACATCGTTGTGTGTAAATTCTAGATGATACGATTAACGAGCACAAAAGCATCGTTATCGTATCATCGGTGCAGGCTCCGACTTTTCCATAATTATGCTGCCGCGACAGGTACGATGCTGTTCCTCGTTCCTGCGGCAGTACACATCGCTGTGTGTTACACCGCAGGAGCGAGGAACTTCACCTTACCTGCCGCCGGTGGCTCTACGGAAGGAAGGAGGTGGGCGGGATGTTTACATCCTGCTCATCTCCGCCCCTCCGCCGCTATTGGCTGCCTGCCGTGTGACGTCGCTATGACGCCGCACGACTCGCCCCCTTAGGAAGGAGGCGGGTCGCCGCCAGAGCGACGGTCGCAGGGCAGGTGAGTGCATGTGAAGCTGGCGTAGCGATAATTTTCGCTACGCCAGCTATCACAAGATATCATACCTGCGACAGGGGCGGGGACTATCGCGTGCCACATCGCAGCATCGGCTTGTGATGTCGCAACGTGCAAAGCCCGCCTTAGTTAACTAAGTCGGTAACCAAAAGCGAGCAGGGAAACAAACAGCCCATTAAAGAGAATCTGTCACTGGTTTTTGCTACCTCATCTGAGAGCAGCATGATGTAGGAAAAGACCCTGAATCCAAAGTTTCTTTGTTTACTGGGTGCAGAAGTTGTGACACAGAGTTCTTAGCTGTAGGATGAAGCAGAAATTGAGAAAGGTAACTCCACCCACACCAGGCTCTCTATGTACATAGTTTAATGACAGTGAGCTCACTATCAGAGAAGGGGGCATGGTCAGACTAGCAGTCACATAATCTCCAGACCTGGAAGGGATAATCAACTAGTGATAAAATAATTCATTAAAAATAAATAACAGCAGGGGTAGTTCTCACATAGCGAGATCGCTGCTGAGTCACAGGTTTTGTGAAGTACCAGTGACCTTATCAGCGATCTTGCTGTGTGTGACACTAAGCAGCGACCTGGCCCCTGCTGTGAAATTGCTGATCGTTACACACTGTTCTGGTTCATTTTTTGCTCGTTGGTCTCCCGCTGTGCAGCACACATTGGCGTGTTTAACGGCAGGAGACCAACGAGCACTGACTCTGTGTAAGCAGTGTATGCTGGTAACCAGGGAAAATATCGGGTAACTAAGCAAAGTGCTTTGCTTGGTTACCCGATATTTACCCTGGTTACCAGCGTAAACCGCTTACAGGCTGCCAGTGCTGGCTCCCTGCACACGTAGCCAGGGTAAATATCGGGTAACTAAGCAAAGTGCTTTGCTTAGTAACCCGGTGTGTACCCTAGCTATGTATACAGGAAGCCAGTGCTGGCAGCCTGTAAGCGCTGTACACTGGTAACTAGGGTAAATATCGGGTAACCAAGCAAAGTGCTTTGCTTTGTTACCCGATATTTTCCCTGGTTACCAAGCGCAGCATCGTTACACGAGTCGCTGGTGGCTGGTGGCTGGTGAGATCTGCCTGATTGACAGCTCACTAGCAACCCTGTAGCGACATACCAGCGATCCTGACCAGGTCTTATCGTGGTCGGAATCTCTGGTATGTCGGTTAGTGAGACGGTACCCTTATAAGAGACACATCATTGAATTCTGTGTTTGAATAGCATGTTAGCAGCACACCCCTGTGGGTGTGCTAACAGGCTAAAAGGGCGGAATGAGCGCAGGAACTAACTCCCTTGCGACTAGTCCCTGTGCTTATTAGCATATCATAAAAGATCTTTAGAAATATTTTTTTTAAAGATCTCTTTATGTATGCTACTAGATACTGGGACAGTTAGGCAGTTGAGGACTATGGGGTGTTCATTATACTATATAGAGGACTATGGGGGTACATCATACAATATGGGGAACTCTGGGCTATGCTTTATACTCTATGAAAGATTTTTTTTTGGTGCAAAATAATATATTGAAGTCTATGGTGTGTTCATTGTACTGCATGGAGGATTATAGGATGTGCATAATACTGTATAGAGGACTATAGGGGTGCATTATGAAATATGGAACACTATCAAGAGTGCATTATACACTGTGTGCAGAATTATTAGGCAAATGAGTATTTTGATCACATGATAATTTTTATACATGTTGTCCTACTCCAAGCTGTGGTGGCTGTTGCACGCAATGTTGATAATAAACAGATTAAGCAACTGACAGAATCTATGGATGGAGGCTGTTGAGTGTAATCATAAAGAAAGGTGGTTATATTGGTCACTAATTTTTTGGGGTTTTGTTTTTCATGTCAGAAATGTTTATTTCTAAATTTTGTGCAGTTATATTGGTTTACCTGGTGAAAATAAACACGTTAGATGGGAATATGTTTGGTTTTTATTAAGTTGCCTAATAATTCTGCACAGTAATAGTTACCTGCACAAACAGATATCCTCCTTAGATAGCTAAATCTAAAAAAAAAACCACTCCAACTTCCAAAAATATTAATCTTTGATATTTATGAGTCTTTTGGGTTGATTGAGAACATAGTTGTTGATCAATAATAAAAATAATCCTCTAAAATACAACTTGCCTAATAATTCTGCACACAGTGTATTATATGGTGGACTATAAGGAGTGCATTATACTATATGGAGTACTATGAGGGGCCCATTATACCATAATGAGGATTAAAGGGGTGCATTATACTATATGGAAGGCAATGTGGGGCCCATTGTACTATATGGAAGGAAATGTGGGGCCCATTATACTATTTGGAAGGCTATGTGGTGTCCATTATCATATTTGGAGGGCTATTTGAGGGCATTATAATGTATGCAAGTAATTATACAGTGTGAAGGATTGTGTGTGGTTCATCATGCTGTGTGGGGGCCATTATTCTCTTTACAAGGCTAGTGAGAGCCTTTATAGAGTGTAGAGGCCATTATACAGTATGTAGGACCATTATACTGCATGGAGGGCTGTGTGGGGGTCACAATTAGAGATTATACTGTGTTAGGGTCACCATCCTTTTCTTGGATAGTTGGGGGGTATTTTTGGGTGATCATACTCTGCGAGTGGAGGGTACTGTGGAGGAATTCACTGTGGGGGGGTATAATACAGTGTTTGTGGGGCACTTTTGTTGGCATTATAGGTACAATGAAAGAGGAATCTAGGTGCTTCTATAGGAGAATTACTTTAAAGGGCTGGAAAGATGTGACATACACTATTATGTGAACTAGCCCAATATTGTTTTTTTGAGACGGGGGCCCCAATTAGAACTTCTGCTACGGGCCCCATGATTTCTTTGCACGCCGCTAGTACTATTGATACTGCAATTCTAAATATTTTTCATTGAATTCATTAAAAGAAAGATCTTTTCTCAAACTAAACCATGAGAACGTTTTTCTGACATTTCCTTCTCACATGAAAAATTACATGAAAACATTGGACTATATAATTTACTTTGATCTACAACAGCAGCGAACAGTAGTTTATGAAAATTATTTTATTATGACTGTGATTTCTCACTGTAAGCAGTGGGATCTTTCACACAAGATGAAGTGCTGATGATTGCTTTCTGTAGTAAATCTGACATAAAAAACATCAGTGTGCACAATGTACCAAATGAAGTCTATTAATAAATAGCAAATCGAGGCTACATCATCCTGAGAGCTGGTCACCCATCAGGCATTCTTTTATTGCCCATAAGACATGTGTTACCCATGTAGGGTCATAAAACATTTCTGACACTAGGAAGTCTGACTCTAAAGTTTATACGGCCTGGATTTTTTTGATAATTGTATTTATACTGAGCTGGTGTTTTCAAGGTGTGAGTGATAAATGACTTTTCTGCTGCTTTGGTTTATGTACCCGTCAGAAGGGTTTTGGTTAAAAAGTCTTTGGTGCTGCCAAGAACGACAAAAAATGCTCCAGAATAAGCCTCAAAACTTATAAATCTTTTTGTTATTCATGTGAGTTTACGTAAGTAGGTTGTACCAAATTTATTATGTCATGCAAGCCATTTTCATAACTTAACATGTGCCATTTTTGTCAAGTTCTAATTTCATGTAACCAATGACAGTATTAACAACTTGGGTGAAAAAAACACCCTAAATTTACAGTTCTATCTACCTTACAAACTGTGAAAAATAAACCCCCCTTATTGGCCAATGAAATATTTAGATGTGGATTACAATGGCAGAATCTGCTATCACTCTCATAGGTATTTCACAAGGGGATCTGGTAGTGCTACAAACTCCTAGGTATACATGTCTAGCATAGTTGGGGCTTGCTATATTAGGTCTGTGACATACCGAAGGCAGTTTTGGTCACATTGTGAGGTTGGGGTTCTACATAAATGTTGACGTGTGGTAGCACATGTCCATAGTGTGTTTGATAAAAAGTGTCATGCAGTGACTACCGAGGTTCCTCTAGGTACACGTGAACCCCTGGCAAACGCTGCAACACACAGGGTACACGTTACAACGGTGGGCCCTTGTGCTAGGGAAAGAGGAGCAGGGTCACCTCCTAAACTCACCTGAGACTGATCCCTGCAATGGGTTCTTTCACCCAGTCGCTGATCGCATGCCTATACCTGTCTTTCCCTGGGCTCAGCCCTGTTTAGCGTGTAGGGCAGCGGAAACGCAAGACCCGCTCTAGGTTAAAGACACAGAAAGGATAAGACAGACAGGGGTAAGATAATCTGAAATCATACAAAGCACTGAAAACAACAAGAGATAATAATGAGGAACGGAACAGAGGGGAAAAACCAAAGAGGACTATGGGAGAGAAAACAACACAACTTTCACACAGCAAATGTTCTGTGAATGGCTTCCTGGTCTTCAGCTCACAGGCTCCCTCTAGAGGCAAGAATAACACAAACTATCACCAGCAGTTACCTGGACTAGGAGAGAAGCTTTTATAGAAGAGGTGATTAGCAATAGAGAACAGCTGACTATTGCTTACACTCAGAGTCTAAGGAGACCAGAGGATCTACTTATGTCTAGCAGCACTGGATAAATGAGAATCTGCACAGCCAGCAGTATTAACCTGAGCAAGTTTGTATGAAGCCCTGCACTGTGATCTCCTGACACCAGAAATAGGAGAGCCCACTCTACATAAGGCTGGAGTCACACTTGCGAGAGACTCGTGCGAGCCTCGCATCGCATCACCCAGCACAGTTGCACACTCTCCTGACAGGAGCGGGTCAGCTGCATGTATTTCTGTGCAGCTAAGACACTCGTGTCCAGAGAGCGTCAGGCCGTGCCAGGTGATGCGATGCGAGACTCGCATGAGTCACTCTCTAGTGTTACTCCGGCCTAAAAGTCTCATAAACCTTCCTTTCTTTACTCTATCATTAGGAATTCATTACAAATGACAAACCAATGAGGCCATTAACAATAAGCAAATATTTGCAAAATACTTTTATGAAGTGCTGCTTGACACTTGACGTCAACATTGGGGCATTTTTACAGCTGATATGGTCTGATTCCATAATATAGGGTGATGAGTCTTGCCAGACTTCCATTGTATTGTACCAATTTGAAAAATTAAAGATAGTATGGTGGCTTAGTAGTTAGCATTGTTGCTTTGCACCACGGGGGTTATGGGTTTAACTCCCAGCAACAACATCTGCAAGGAGTTTGTATGTTCTCCCTGTGTTTGTGTGTGTTTCCACCCACACTCCAGGAAGTATGACTGTGAGCCCCAGTGGTGTTAATGTTTATAAAGCACTGTGGAATGAATGGCCCAAGACCGATAAGGGCTTGTATTTTATTTTTAGGGTGGCTGTACACAGGCATATGACAAATCGTCCCAGTTCCATCCAGATAACTGTCTATTATCTACATCCATGTATGATCAATTTTTATACATCTACATCTAAAAAATGTACATGATGAAATATAGTTCCTAGGTTTATAATAGAAATGTATCCGTAAAAATCAGATGAAGCATGGATATTCTTTGTGAGAGATGATTTTTTTTTTTATCCACCCACAGACCTGAATGGGCGTATATCATACGATATACGCAAGAAAGTAGTGAATGTTGTGAGTTTTTTCTAATGGACACTCGGACCGAGAAAATAATCGTTCATCTGAACAGCCCTATTGAATAATGTAAGTCAGTGAGCTGTGCTTAAAGGGAACCTGTAATAAGGATTTCCCAATATGAACTAAAGGTCCAGTCACACTAAGCAACTTACCAGCGATCCCAACAACGATAGGGATCGCTGGTAAGTTGCTAGGAGGTTGCTGGTGAGCTGTCACACTGCGACGCTCCAGCGATCCCACCAGCAACCTGACCTGGCAGGGATCGCTGGAGCGTGGCTACACGAGTTGCTGGTGAGCTCACCAGCAACCAGTGACCAGCCCCCAGTCTCCTAGTTACAGCACACATCAGGTTAATTAACCCGATGTGTGCTGCAGCTAAATGTGCACAGAGCAGGGAGCAGCGCACACTGAGCGCTGGCTCCTTGCTCTCCTAGTTACAGCACACATCGGGTTAATTGCCTGATGTGTGCTGCAGCTAAATGTGCACAGAGCAGGGAGCAGCGCACACTGCTTAGTGCTGGCTCCTTGCTCTCCTAGTTACAGCACACATCGGGTTAATTACCTGATGTGTGCTGCAGCTACATGTGCACAGAGCAGGAGCCGGCAGCACAGGCAGTGAGAGCGGAGGAGGCTGGTATCAAAGGTAAATATCGGGTAACCAAGGACAGGGCTTCTTGGTTACCCGATGTTTACATTAGTTACCAGCCTCAGCAGAAGGCGGCTCCCTGCTCACTGCACATTTAGTTGTTGCTGTCTCGCTGTCACACACAGCGATCTGTGCTTCACAGCAGGACAGCAACAACTAAAAAATGGCCCAGGACATTCAGCAACAACCAACGACCTCACAGCAGGGGCCAGGTTGTTGCTGGATGTCACACACAGCAACATCGCTAGCAACGTCACAAAAGTTGTTCGTTACCAGCGATGTTGCTAGCGATGTTGCTTAGTGTGACGGGGCCTTTAGGCCCTCTATTGTACAGTAGTCTAACAATCTGTCTATAAGCCCCCATCCCCTTTGCATATCCCCCCCAAAATTTGTTTTTATAATCCTGCGATATGGTGCTGTCTGGTTCTATGGGTTTTGCTGGTCCTTTCTTTTATTAATGACACATTCTGTGTCAGCCATACATAGACCCCAATTTCACTCCTGCACAGACATACTTTGCTCTCCCCTGCTGAGGACCGGGCAAGGTACTGTAATTCATATGTACCGAGAGAGGACAAAAGAGAGCAGCTGACCAGGAAGAAAAGCTGGCGCATGCACATTACAGTACTTTGCGCCACCCTGAGCAGGTTAGAGTGAAGTTCGCTTATGTAGTAGCATTTTTGGGGGTGTTGTGTGGATGACATAGAATGTGTCTTCAGCATGAAGCGAGGCCGGAGGATAGCGACTATGAGGAAGAGAAGACGCGCTGAGCAAGACCAGCGATGAACATCAGACTGGACCTTACATTATAAGGGGGTTATAGAAGGTAATTTTTTGGATATGCAGAACGATTTCAGAGCTTATGGACAAGTTGCTAGATTACTGTAAAAAAATGGTAAAGATAGTGGCCATACTTTATACTGGGAAAACCCAGTGACGGGTTCTCTTTAAAGCAATACATATGGAAACATATGCACTGGATAATTTCTGAAAGCAAAATTTTGAAGGAAATGGAATGGCTAAATGTATGACTTGTAAGTCTGTCTATATTAGACTGTCCATATTAGACTGTGTAGAACTAACCTTATCTTATAATATCTCAGACCTAGAATTTCTGCCTTTCAATTTCTTGTATAATCGATCAGATTTGAGTTTCCATCTGTTCGGATCAGATATGTTCCTCTTAGTACTATACTTTTTCACACAGATATGTTTTTAACTGCTTGAACAGGATGGCATGATGATGTTGCCGACAATATGGAATTTACACTTTTTTAATATATGGGGAAACTATTATGTCTTGTGTCAAATGACCTGTCAGGGTAATGTCTAAATGATTAATTCTGTGAGTCTGAACATTAAATGTAAGATATAAATTAATGTAATTATTGTTGATATATGCAACAAATTCACTTGTTTCTGCAACATACCCATCAGGAGCAGGTCGTCTATGTATTGACCATACTATCTGATACTGGAGTGGATATTGTCTGAAAAAATAATATTTCCCATCTGGTCATGTAAAGATTGACTAACAATGATAAAAATTAGCCCCATTGGAGGTTGACATTTCTGGGAAAAAAAAATAATTTTATTGAATGTAAAAAAAATTATGTCTCATCAAAAAATCAACTGCCAAAACAAAAATTCCTTACCTATGAGTAAATATGTACTGTACTACTATACATGTCTAACTCGTAAATCAATACATGAAATACATAAAACACAAGTCTTTATACACAATAAAACGAAAATCAATGATAAATACTGTTTTCATTTTTTCACTTTGTATGAGTGCCAGAACTAATTATTCTTCTACCTAAATCTCCATTTTGCTTCAGAGCACCTTCTCATATAGTTGAGCCAGGTCTATCTCTTACTTACAGTTTTACCATATAGTGGACATGGTAAATAACCCCCCCAAAAAAACAACCATACAATTGCACTTTTTCTTGCAATTTCACTGCACTTGGATTTTTTTTCAGCTTTTCAGTACACTCTATGGTAAAACTAATGGTTTCATTCAAAAGTACAACTTGTCCTGGAAAAAAAACCCTCATATGGCTATATTGATGGAAAAATAAAAAAGTTAGGGCCGGAAAATCTCCGGTAATAAAGGTTTTAACTCCGATCTCTGATCCTTTCTTTAATTTATGGATTAATACAGGATTGGATCGAGTGGAGAGTTTAAGTAACAGGCCTGACTTGCCCTCTATTGAACATCTCTAGGCCTTATCTCAGCAAGTTCCACTGGGTCATTGGAGATGTTTAAATTTAGGAGGGAGCTTGTCAAGCAAATATTTTACTTGTAGATTATTCTAAGCCAAAAAGCAATTTGAAATATCTTGCCTTGGCTCTCAGACATATTCTCTCTATGGTCAACTTCATGTTGATCTCCCCTCCGGACCTCCAACACCCTCCACCATGTATTCTACAATGGAATGCGGATTTAAACATTAGCCTTAGGGGCACTTTGCACACTATGACATCGCAGGTGCGATGTCGGTGGGGTCAAATCGGAAGTGACGCACTTCCTGCGTCGCTCTCGACATCGTAGTGTGTAAAGCATTTTTGATACGATTAACGAGCACAAAAGCGTCGTAATCGTATCATTTGTGTAGCCTCGGTCATTTCCATGAATTGGGAAAGACCGATGTTACGATGTTGTTCCTCGTTCCTGCGGCAGCACACATCGCTGTGTGTGAAGCCGCAGGAGCGAGGAACATCTCCAACCTGCGTCCCGGCCAGCTATGCGGAAGGAAGGAGGTGGGCGGGATGTTTACGTCCCGCTCATCTCCGCCCCTCCGCTTCTAATGGCTGCCTGCCGTGTGACGTCGCTATGACGCCGCACAACCCGCCCCCTTAGGAAGGAGGCGATTCGCTGGCCAGAGCGACGTCGCAGGGCAGGTGAGTGCATGTGAAGCTGCCGTAGCGATAATGTTCGCTACGGCAGCTATCACCATGATATCGCAGCTGCAATGGGGGCGGGGACTATCACGCTCGGCATCGCAGCATCAGCTTGCGATGTCGTAGTGTGCAAAGTGCCCCTTACCGCTGAACAAAGATCTCATATTTTTTCTCTCATAGAACTTCAATTAGTTCTAGATTTCAGGAGTCTGGCTATAAGCTGTTTCCAGATGGTATAGAGTCCAAACACATTTGCAACCTCTTCTTCCTTCATCTGATCCTACTTGTTGGAAATATGGTGAGGCAGAAGGTTCTTTCATACATTCATACATATCTTTGAGTCTTGTAAATCACTTCTTCCATTTTGCTCAGAAGTGAAAGACAGCATACGAAAAGTCACTAGATTTTCTGGAGAAATGAGACCTGCCCTGGTCTTGCTATATCACTGCAAGATTCCAGTTACTTCCTACAAATGCTTTCTACTAAAATTCCGCATAATGGCTGCTCGGGCCTGCATTCCATCATTATGGAAAAAGTCTGCTTGCGCTTCTATTTCACTATGGCTATCAAAGGTTAATGAGATTATGTATATGGAGGACTTCACCTCATTCATTCAAGATGCATATAGAAAATTTTGCAATACTTTTGGTTTTGGTTCACTGGATGGAATTTCAAAAGACTACTGAGTATCTAAGTATCTATAGCTGCTGTGATTTCTCCCGGTATGATTGGTTGATATGATTACTTCTCCTACGATTGTTAACTTTGCAGGTCTTTTAAGCCTTCTATCCTTATGCTCTGTCCCTATAGTTGGTTCCGTAGTCCACGTTGAATTCCCTCCCGCCCCCACCATTTATAGCTATTGGCACCTTCTTTTTTCATATCTTCTCTTTCTCCCTTTTGATACATTTTCTTAAGATTCAGGCTGGAGGATGATTGTAGTATGCTTGTGTTTCGCCCGGGGACCAGGGGGTACTCAGATCCGGGCCACAGAGTCACTTCTGTGGGTATCACGATGGCGTGACCCGGTCTGTGATCCCAGGCTCCACAGTAAAAGGGGATTTAGTAAGGGGAATTGTTATAGTTCGTGATGCCACCCACGGTTGTGGTGATTTCACCACCGCTGCTCAATACGGGGATCCCGGGGATGGTGAAGTGGAGCAGCTAGATGTTGTGTTGCCCCTCCGTGGGTAGGGGTTGGTTGTCCCGGGGCCCTGTGATGGGGTAAGCAGGGAGCAGGGCGCAGTGCTGCAGTGCGATGCCCGAGGGCACGGGTGTACTCACAAGAAAGTCACACGGAGTCACTGGTGAACTAAGAATTGCCGGTGTCCGCAGCCTTCGGTACGGGGGTGTTAGTGTCCCACACACGGTGCAGCAGCCCTGGTTGTTCCTTCCCTGCAGCGAAGTGCCTTTTTCTCCTCTCTCTCTCCTTTCTCCTCAGCCGGGAACGGGGAATCCTCTCCCCTGTAGTGATCCGGGTACCCAGGTACCGAGGGGCCACCGCCCAGCTCCGGCTACCTGTTCTGGCCCCTTCCTCACTACGGCCTGCCCCGGCCCTCTTGGAGAACGCTTCACTCCCAGCCGGGAGCTGAACTCCAGACCTCTGTTCTCTCTGACCTCTCCACACTCTCTGCTCCAGCCCCTCCCCTCTCCTCTGCTTTTCCCTTACACTGGGGGCTGTGCTTTGTCATGCTGCACCGTGTGAGATCATATTACCAAGGAGGATTAACTCTTTATGTGACAACCTGGCTGTGCCAGGGCGTCACACACCCCCCTGGTAAAACACGGCCCGTCCTCGGGCCGGCTAGGCACCGACATTTTATTAAACTGGAAAAGAATAAAACATTTTAAACATTTTCAATCTTCCCACAGCGGGATGCACATTGCTTCAACGTTGCAACACAAATAACACTTTTAATAATAACTGTGTAACGGGTCCTTCAGTCACCCACCCAAACAACCTAGCCTTGGTGCTGCCCCTAAAACCCAGGCAGCACCCCTTGACCCCAGTCCAGGAACAGCCCCAAATTGGTCAACGGGACCGGTACTTCGCTGCCATTGCGGCCGGGCGGACTGCCGGAGCCGTCGTCATCTCCGTCGCGGCCGGGCGGACTGCCGGGGCCGGTGGCAGGGCGGTGACAAAGGTAAGGCCTGGGGACCCCAGGTCTGGGTCCTCCCCAACAGGTGCTGCGGGCTCCGCTACCGGTAACAGGGGTAACGGGTCAGTGCATCGCTGCGGCGGCCTCTCCAGGAACCAAATGCTGGCAGAGTCCTGGCATCCCTGCCTTTACAGTCCTTGTCACATAAGCTGCGGTTCCTTCTTTCTGCTCCCCCCTGGTACTCGGGAGCAGTCCTTCCAGCAGCTTTTAAAGTTTCTCTTTTCGCTTCCGGTCCTCCGGAGCTTCACTTCCGCCCGCGTTCTCAGGGGGCGGAGCCTCTTTTTCGCGCCCACCGCTCGGAGAAGAAGGCGCCAAGTTGTTGTTTTTGGCGCCTAAAATGGCGGATTTCAAGATTTTTGCAGCGGATCACCGCTGACAGTCCAGAATAAGGCGCACTTCCTCCAGGTAACTGGATGGGTTCGATCCTGTTCGTGACGCCAAATGTTTCGCCCGGGGACCAGGGGGTACTCAGATCCGGGCCACAGAGTCACTTCTGTGGGTATCACGATGGCGTGACCCGGTCTGTGATCCCAGGCTCCACAGTAAAAGGGGATTTAGTAAGGGGAATTGTTATAGTTCGTGACGCCACCCACGGTTGTGGTGATTTCACCACCGCTGCTCAATACGGGGATCCCGGGGATGGTGAAGTGGAGCAGCTAGATGTTGTGTTGCCCCTCCGTGGGTAGGGGTTGGTTGTCCCGGGGCCCTGTGATGGGGTAAGCAGGGAGCAGGGCGCAGTGCTGCAGTGCGATGCCCGAGGGCACGGGTGTACTCACAAGAAAGTCACACGGAGTCACTGGTGAACTAAGAATTGCCGGTGTCCGCAGCCTTCGGTACGGGGGTGTTAGTGTCCCACACACGGTGCAGCAGCCCTGGTTGTTCCTTCCCTGCAGCGAAGTGCCTTTTTCTCCTCTCTCTCTCCTTTCTCCTCAGCCGGGAACGGGGAATCCTCTCCCCTGTAGTGATCCGGGTACCCAGGTACCGAGGGGCCACCGCCCAGCTCCGGCTACCTGTTCTGGCCCCTTCCTCACTACGGCCTGCCCCGGCCCTCTTGGAGAACGCTTCACTCCCAGCCGGGAGCTGAACTCCAGACCTCTGTTCTCTCTGACCTCTCCACACTCTCTGCTCCAGCCCCTCCCCTCTCCTCTGCTTTTCCCTTACACTGGGGGCTGTGCTTTGTCATGCTGCACCGTGTGAGATCATATTACCAAGGAGGATTAACTCTTTATGTGACAACCTGGCTGTGCCAGGGCGTCACACTTGCTAATCTTTACTAATGAATCCTCAGCTGGGCTATTATTATGTGTGTACTGTTTGACTTGCATTTGGTTGGCCTATGTGGATGCTATGACATTGCCATTATTGTGCTGTTTTTCCTGTCTGATTCTTTTAAAAAATACAAAGATCCATATCATGATCTTTGGATTCAGCATGAGATTGTTTCAACTGCAAAAAGTAGATTTGTTTTGTAAAAGAATCAACTTTAAGACAAATATATTGTGTCCCCACTCAAGACAAGTTGAATACTTCATCATTATCATCATTGGATTCCAAAAAGTGTCATTTCAGTGTGTGTCTCCTGGTAAATCTAGTTACATCCATCAATGTTGCGTAAAGCTCAAAATGGCATGTGGTAGAAAGTGATAGTCCGTTAAATAAAACCAAAACCTGTAACTCCAGCTGGACAAATTAATACCTTCATATGTTTTTCTGACATTGTGGCTCTTGTGTTTCTTGTACTTCTTTCCACCTATCCAAGCCCATTGTTTTATTAATATATGTGGGGGAAGCATCCAAATGGTTTTTAGGCCTGTTTCAGACGTCAGGGATTCTGGTACGTGTGTGCTAGTTTTTATACATACCAGAATCACTGACATACTCAGACCCATTAAAATCAAGGGGTCTGCTCACACATCAGTGATTTTTCACTGTCCGTGTCTCCGTGCGGCATATATGTGTGTCCGTGATTGCCGCACGGAGACAAGTCCGTTTTTTTCTGGCATCACTGATGTCCCACGGACCACACTATGGTGTGAGCCATGAAACACATGTAACGGGGTGCCAGGGGTGCCTCCGGCCTGGTAGTCGTGGCCCTTGCAATCAGGCTTACCCCTGGTTCCACCGTCACTATGGGGACAGGAGATGACTTGGTGGGGCAGAGTGTGGTGGTGATGCAGATGTTATCCGGCGCACAAACACTCTTCAGGCAGGGTTCGATGCAATGAACAAACATTCTTTTATTCTTCACAAAGTCCCAAACAAAGCAATAAAGGTGATGATACGCTTTCTTAGCTGGGGGAAGCCTGTCCTTGCGTCCCCTCCAGTGGGGATGTGCCTGACTACTCCACTTCGCCCGGCTCCCACTTCTGGCTACCCACAGCCCGGACCCACACCGGACTGCTTCACACTATGAGGTTCCGCCCGCTCCTTTTCTCACCGGCTTCCCTGATTTCCAGCTCCCACACTCTGCCCCGGCTCTGCTGCTCCGCTCCTGTCCCCGAGACGACTGCTCCCTTGATCTAATCTTTTCCTCACACCCTTGCTCTCTCCTCCCCTTGTCTCTGCCGGCTCCTCCTCCCCACTGTGGTGACAGCCGTCCCACCCGGCCACTAGGGGTACCCTAACACAATACACATGCACATACAAATAAAACATTTTTATTAATAACATTTCCGGGTTAACTATGTTCCCTTTTGCAGGGGTCTGCTCACCCACTGCATACCTCCCCTCTTAAAACCCGAGCCTCCCGGCACGGCTCTTACTTAAAACACACAGAAGCACGTAAAGTCTGCAATACCGTCCACAATAGGCGCAGCACCCACACAGAGGGCACCAGTCCCGCGCCCGGCGGTTTCTGCAGCGCTCCCGGTCTTTCTTTCAACTTGCGCCCGGAGGCTCAACAGCGCTCCCGGTCTTAGATGGACGCCCGGAGGCTTGGCAACAGCGCTCCCGGTCTTAGATGGGGCGACTGCCCGTACAAACACACAGAATGGGGCAACGGCCCGTAAAACTTTAAAAGAACTTCTGCCGGCTAAACGGCGCCGGACTTAAACAACAGATCAGCAGTGGTGACTTACTCTGGGGGCCAGGCCCTCTTCCATTCCCTGGACGGCCACCAGTGTGCCCAGTTCTCCTCCTCTGGACGGCCACCAGTGTGCACAGCTCTCCTCCTCTGGACGGCCACCAGTGTGCGCAGCTCTCCTCCTCTGGACGGCCACCAGTGTGCCCAGTTCTCCTCCTCTGGACGGCCACCAGTGTGCCCAGTTCTCCTCCTCTGGACGGCCACCAGTGTGCACAGCTCTCCTCCTCTGCTTGAGCCTGGATATAGGCCCCCAGAGATTGTCCCGGCTGGCGGCGGATTCGCCTGAAAGACACAGGGGCGAAAGGCGGCTCCACCGGCACAGCTGCTGCAGCTCCTCTTGGGGGTGATGGCGTCTCTGCCCGAGATGGCGGTGGTGTCGACGCTGAGACTGGGAAGAGTGGAGGCGGGTCTTCGTTTCCCGCTCTTAAACGGACTCCACCCCCAGCCTCACGCATCATCTTGACTCCTCCGCTGAGGTACTTCTTTTTCTTCTTCAATGCCCTGGAGCTGGCGCCTCCCCTCTTTGGGCGGAGTACTCCATGCTTTCTCTTCGGCGCCGGCCAGCCCCAGGCTCTTCTTTTGGCGCCAATTCTTCGCGCCTTTTCTTCCTTACAGATAACGGCCTCCTTGCCGCCATCTTGTACCCGGTCCAACGCTACGGGTACTAGGTTCTCTTCCCACCACGGGACTGGAAATCCTGTATCACGGTCCGGATCCTGTGCTTCAGGCACGACCCGATCTCCAGCCTCCTGGGTCCCCGGCAGGGGACTCGGATCCTGCCGACTACGCCACATGTAACGGGGTGCCAGGGGTGCCTCCGGCCTGGTAGTCGTGGCCCTTGCAATCAGGCTTACCCCTGGTTCCACCGTCACTATGGGGACAGGAGATGACTTGGTGGGGCAGAGTGTGGTGGTGATGCAGATGTTATCCGGCGCACAAACACTCTTCAGGCAGGGTTCGATGCAATGAACAAACATTCTTTTATTCTTCACAAAGTCCCAAACAAAGCAATAAAGGTGATGATACGCTTTCTTAGCTGGGGGAAGCCTGTCCTTGCGTCCCCTCCAGTGGGGATGTGCCTGACTACTCCACTTCGCCCGGCTCCCACTTCTGGCTACCCACAGCCCGGACCCACACCGGACTGCTTCACACTATGAGGTTCCGCCCGCTCCTTTTCTCACCGGCTTCCCTGATTTCCAGCTCCCACACTCTGCCCCGGCTCTGCTGCTCCGCTCCTGTCCCCGAGACGACTGCTCCCTTGATCTAATCTTTTCCTCACACCCTTGCTCTCTCCTCCCCTTGTCTCTGCCGGCTCCTCCTCCCCACTGTGGTGACAGCCGTCCCACCCGGCCACTAGGGGTACCCTAACACAATACACATGCACATACAAATAAAACATTTTTATTAATAACATTTCCGGGTTAACTATGTTCCCTTTTGCAGGGGTCTGCTCACCCACTGCACACATACCAGAAAAACATGGATTTGGAAAACAAAAAGCTTTTTCAACTCACCTTCTCCAGCGACGCTCTGTTCTGTCTCTGCTCTCTGCTTCTTCCTGGCCGGCTCATTATGGCATGCATATTCATTTATGCATCCAGAGCCGACCCGGAAGTAGCTGCAGAGGTGAGAGACAGCGGGGACTGGATGCAGCACCGCGGGACTCTTCAGCACCACAGACAGCAGGAGCCGGGACAGGCGAGTATATGTCCATGTGCAATCACGGAGTACGGATCACGTATCACGGATTGCACATGGACAATCACCATGTGCCGTGAATCACGGCTCACGGAGGGACATATACGTGTTTAACACATCAGTGAAGAACATAACAGGCCTTAGAAAAATTATGTAAAGTATTCTTTCTAGTATTGGAATTTGTATATAATTCCATGGAAGAATCTGAAAGTTCATCCAAAGTGGTGCCATCTGTGCAATCCAAAGGAGATTCTAATATAGGAAAGATTGACTCTATTCCTATTTTGGAGGAAAAATTCCTTTTATATCCTCCTTTTTCCAGAATTGATCCATTAGTTTTATTGTCTGAACATGTGGTAGAATTTCTAACCCATGTCTAAACCTGGTTGTTGGATGCTATCAGGGACTTATAAAGAATTGGAGCGGTGGGAGAGGATACTGTCCTGGGAATTATAAAGAATTGGGGAGTGGGAAAGGTATGCTATACACAGGACAGGAACTTATAATGACTTGTGCGGAAGAATTGCAGTGATTAATGTATATTTATTGGGCAATGGAAATCATGCTTCATGGGTGGGAGAGATCACAGTATATTTTAATGAATAAGGGGATGGAGAGAGCACAGTATATTATAATGAATTAGGTGATGGAGAGAGCACAGTATATTATAATGAATTAGGGGATGGAGAGAGTGCAGTGGGTGAGCAGACCCCCTGCAAAAGAAAGCATAGTTATCCCGGAAACGTTATTATTAAAAGTGTTATATTCTTTTATATTGTATTGTATTGTATTTTGATGTTAGGGCACCCCCTAGTGGCCGGGTGGGACGGCTGTTGCCACCGGGGAGGAGGAGTCGGCTGTATGACTAGGGAAGGTCTGTGTGGGTGGAAGGGAGTCGGATCCGGGACAGCAGTGTGTGACCATCGGTGGCAGTGTGTATGAGCGGAACATCAGGGGACGCCGGAGTAACGGAGGAGTACGCAACCTCAGAGGTCTGATTCCGCTGGTGTGGGTCCGGTGTGTGCTTGACCTAGGAGTGGGAGCCCGGAGAAGAGGAGTACCCAGGGCATATCCCCACTAGAGGGCGCGTTTGGACAGGTTGTCCCCAGCTCCACAGAAAACTGCCGTATTTGCTGTCCGGATTTGTATGGTGCCAATAAATGTTATCTTTTATTGCAAGCAACTTCTGCCTGAGGACTGTTTGTACACTCTCCGACGAAGATACTGATCTCCATTGTCTCAGCAAGCTAGCCCCCAACATGAAAGGAGTGATGGAACCAGGGATGTGCCTAGAAGCCACGACTACACAGCCAAAGGCCTCCCTGGCACATCACTTCATGTGGCGTAGTCGGCAGGATGCGATTCCCCTGCCTGGGACCCAAGAAGCCGGAGACCAAGTAGTGCCGAGTGCACCGTATCCGGGCTATGAGAGAAGATTTCCAGTCCCATGGTGGGATGAAGAAGTGCCCAAGGCGTTGGACCGGGTACAAGATGGCGGCGAAAGGGCCGTTATCTGTGAAGTGGAAGAAAGGGCGCGAAAAGTTGGCGCCAAAAGAAGAGCCTGGGGCTGGCCGGTGCCGAGGAAGAGGCACGGAGTACTCCGCCCAAAGAGGGGAGGTGCCAGTTCCAGGGCATTGAAGACATACGAAGTGGGCGGTGTTCGGAAGAAAAAGAAGTACCGCCGCGGAGGAGTCAAGATGATGCGTGAGGCTGGGGGAGGATTCTGTTTAAGAGCGGGAAACGAAGGCCCGCCTCCTCTTTCCTCAGACTCAGCATCGACTCCGTCGCTACTGGACATACAGGAGACAGAGATGAACATGTCGGGGCAACCAGAGGAGCTGGCCACCACCATGGCTCTGGTCAGCCTAGGCCGGGGACGGCCTAAGTTTGCGGCTGCAAGCGAAGCTTCTCTTGTGGACCTGCCAATCGGACCGGGAGGTTCCACACGGCCTGAGAAAGTATCCTGGAAAACAACGTGGGATGCAAAGACCGGGGGCACCATCACGGAGGTCCGGGCCACATATGCCACGCACGCCCCTTGGGAGCCTCCACAACTGGGTGCCGCCGCTGCTACTCCAACCACCTCATATGGAGTGCCGGCCGAAGAGCTCGCTGAGCAGTTGGAAGTGGACCACCTGGGCTTTGTCTGGGAGCCGGTCATCGTTCCACCCTCCGTACCCTACCCCAGAGCTCCGTCCCCGGTGCCTGACCCTGTCCGGGGACGTCTGGTGGCCGAAACCACATTCCGGGAGATGTTGGCCGGTCCCGGCGGAGAAGAGCTGGCTCTACAGATGACCACCGGAGTGGTCGTAAAGTTCAACCAGCAGGAGGGATATGGGTTTATCCGAGAAGTAGAGACCGGAGATGACTACTTCTATAACAGAGTTCATCTGGACGTGGAAGGATTGCCCAAACGACTCCATACTCTTTGGCCGGGCGAGAAAGTTCAGTTCTTGCCGGACGCAGGAAGCCGCGGCCTGTTTGCTGTAGGCGTCTCCCGAATGCCGACCGCCCGGGAAGCGGAACAGTGGCAGCAGGAGCTGGAGTGGGAGGAACTGCAGGAGCGGCGCCGGAGCCATCCAAGACCGGTCCCGTCCGCACCCTCTCAACCCCGGCGCACCTTGTCCGCTGCCCCGGAGACATCATCTGGTCCGGCCGCTGATCCGGAGAAGGTTCCTCCAGTGGTAGCGGTGACCCAAAGTGTAACCAACAAGCCGGTCATCGTTTTAGATGTGCCGCCACCTGCACCACAACCACCTCGGGCAGCGACGCCACCACCACCACCGGGAGCAGAAGCAGCTGCGTCAGCGGAGCCACCGTTTGCCCCCGTGTCCTTTCGGAGGATCCGCCGCCAGCCGGGACAGTCTCTGGGAGCTTACATCCAGGCACAAGCGGAGGAATGGAAGCGGGCCTGGCCCCCAGAGTAAGTCCCTACCGTCCACCTGTTGTTGAAGTCCGGTGCTGTTGTTTAACCGGCAGAAGTTCTGTTGCAAAGTTGTTATTCCTGTTGCGTCTCCGGGCGCCATCGTAAGACCGGGAGCGCTGTTGAGCCTCCGGGCGCCACCTAAAGACCGGGAGCGCTGTTGAAGCCTCCGGGCGCCATCTAAGACCGGGAGTGCTGTTGAGCCTCCGGGCGCTACCTAGAGACCGGGAGCGCTGCTGCGCCTCCGAGCGCCCCAAGGACCGGGAGCGCCGCTGAACTGGTGCCGCTGTTGTTGTGGACTAACCTAACAGGTTTTTGTTTTAATGTGTGTTTATACTTAAGAGCCTTGCCGGGAGGCTCGGGTTTTAAGAGCGGAGGTATGCAGTGGGTGAGCAGACCCCCTGCAAAAGAAAGCATAGTTATCCCGGAAACGTTATTATTAAAAGTGTTATATTCTTTTATATTGTATTGTATTGTATTTTGATGTTAGGGCACCCCCTAGTGGCCGGGTGGGGCGGCTGTTGCCACCGGGGAGGAGGAGTCGGCTGTATGACTAGGGAAGGTCTGTGTGGGTGGAAGGGAGTCGGATCCGGGACAGCAGTGTGTGACCATCGGTGGCAGTGTGTATGAGCGGAACATCAGGGGACGCCGGAGTAACGGAGGAGTACGCAACCTCAGAGGTCTGATTCCGCTGGTGTGGGTCCGGTGTGTGCTTGACCTAGGAGTGGGAGCCCGGAGAAGAGGACTACCCAGGGCATATCCCCACTAGAGGGCGCGTTTGGACAGGTTGTCCCCAGCTCCACAGAAAACTGCCGTATTTGCTGTCCGGATTTGTATGGTGCCAATAAATGTTATCTTTTATTGCAAGCAACTTCTGCCTGAGGACTGTTTGTACACTCTCCGACGAAGATACTGATCTCCATTGTCTCAGCAAGCTAGCCCCCAACATGAAAGGAGTGATGGAACCAGGGATGTGCCTAGAAGCCACGACTACACAGCCAAAGGCCTCCCTGGCACATCACTTCATGAGCACAATATATCATAATGCATTGGGGGTGGGAGAGATCATAGTATGTTAAAATGAATTGGGAGTTTTGGGTGGGAGAGAGCATAGTATATTAAAATGATTTGGTGTGGGAATGGGTCAGACCACAGTATAATTGAGGGTGGCGGATGGGAGAGCGCATATTATATTACTGTATAATTAATTGGTGGTGGGAGAGAACACAGTATATTATAATTGTAGAAAAAGAAGGAGAATTTCCAGCGCCAGGAAGGAAAATTAAAAAATTATTTTTTTATTAATTAAGTATAATATTAAAAATCCAGCAGGCACAGCATGATGTCGGGTGACCAATAGAACAGTTCTGTTGGTCACCCGACATCATGCTGTGCCTGCTGGATTTTTAATATTAAACTTATTTAATAAAAAAATAATTTTTTAATTTTCCTTCCTGGCGCTGGAAATTCTCCTTCTTTTTCCACAATTGATTGGTTGCCATACCATTCTCCGTGTGCAGGATTTGGACCTAACCAGCAGGGCGGATTAGTGAGCTGGACTACACCCCTTTTTTGTATAGTATATTATAATGAATTGTTGGTAGGGGATGGGTGAGAGGACATTGCATAATGAATTGGGGGTATGTAGTAATAATGAATTAAGAGGAAGACATAATTGTAAACAATTGGAGAACATGTAATTATAATAAATTGGGGAGGTGTACAGTGTTGGGGGATTGGAGGTTGAGGACACAGGAGAGTGAATGATAATGAATTGTCGGAAAAGAGTACAGTGGCTAATTAATTTATATTTTTGTTGGGCAGAGCAAAAATGGCTAATTATAGTCTAAGAGGACACAGTGGAGACTTATCAATTTATATTTTGAATGGTGGGTTACACAATGGTTAATTATATGTTAAATAAGTTATTCACTACCCTAACTCATTTCATTTGTTATTCATCAATCATGCTATTATGTGCCACTAAATGCATCCATAGTCTTATTACAGTCATATAAACCTTTTATCATGCAGATACCATCACTTGGTGTCTTCCAGCAGTAGCTTTGATGTTCACATCAATCCCTTCCTCTCCCCAGGCTTACTCTGTGCTATTACTACAAGTTCCATCATACAATGCTGCAGCCTGTGAAACAGCACTTAGCTCACCCCCTCCTTTCTCCATCCTGTGCTGCTGAAGTTATTGGGAGATAGCAAGTGTCAGAGTAGCCTAGGGTAGGTACCATCCCATCTAGCCCCTGCTTTTACTGCTGAATAAAACTGTCAGCTCAGCTTCCCTAAGGCAGAATGGGGGTTCACTCCAAAATATCTATACCCACCAATAAAGAGCCCAGTGACAATTTCCTTTCTTTTTGTCTGATTTCTGTGCAGGAAAAGGAAGTATTGGACATAACAGAGGAGGAAGAAGAATCTGCCTAACAATCCAGTACTAAGTGATCCCTGATGAGATGCACTATATAACCAATACAAGTATACAATATTACAAAAGGTATTGTTTAGAAAAACTATGATATATGGCAAGGGGGTGAAAAAGTAGTGGGAAAACCCCCTTTAAGAATGCTATTTCAACAATTATCTTTCTGTGTAAATGCCCATGCAACCTAAACTGCCCGGGGCCCTGGCTTCTCTTAATCCGCCTCTGTCTGTGAGCCTTGTTATTTTCAGGGCTGTGATGATCAGTCTGGCAAGATGAGTTGTGGCTGGAAGACATGAAGATCTGACCAGACAAAGGAACAAAAGAGAATGACTCTAATTAGATGAAATGCTTCTGGTAAGTCACTGGATGTAAATATTTATTCTGCATCTATACTGTATAACTTGCAGTAATAATCTTGTTTGTTAAATGCCCTCTTGGTTGATGAGAAAATTTGCGTATGAGTTCCCTAAATGTAGCACCCCATATCTGAGCAACGGAGAGCAGAATAATAAAATGAAAATAATATTTTAAGTTTTTCACCCACTTTAACATGAGTTAGTTTAAAGTGATATGTTGTGAAAGGTGCTCTTTAAAGGGAACCTGTCATGCCAAAACTGATATGAACCTGCAAATATGGGGTTATCGGGCAAGTTAATAGCATGCTAAAGCCATATGTCCGCCACACTAAAATCTCGGCTGTTTGGAGGAAATTACTTTATTCCTCTCAGCAGCCGCAGTCTCTCAGTCATAGAGGCGTGGCTTCAATGACCGCTCATAGTGAGTGGTGGCTGTAACCACTCCCCAGCACTGACTGATAGCTAGCTCTTTACTCATACAATCCTGTGGAGCCAGCTGTCAGTTAGTACTGGGGAGTGGTTACAGCCTCACTACTATGCACTGAGTGGTTAATGAAGCCATGCCGATGCACCTATAAATAACTGAAAGCCCAAAGCTGCTGGGTAGAATAAAGTTCATTTTCTCCCTGCACCAGGCTATCAGTGCGGTGGTTGCATGGCTTTAGAAGTTAGAACGCTATTATTAGAGAACAGAAATCAGAAGGCATTAGAGCTCCATAACTTTTATATATCACTATATTTGTAGAAAATCCCTTTAAGTTAAGATTACATTTTCCTTGCTGTGCAAGGACTTGCTGAAAACAGTGGTTGTTTAATTATGAAATTAAATTGCCTTTAGCTATATTAACTAAATTTTAGATAATTACTAAAATGTAAAAAACAAATATCAAAGTAGGGCGGGCAGTCAATTAGTACATTATTGCAGCTTTACATTATGTGCATCAATTAAAGTTTCCCTATTATTCAAGTGATTGCGCTGCAATTAGATGAAGCGTAATCTATCTAATTTAATATAAGGTAGAGGAAGCTCCAGATGTCTTCAATGAGAGATAAACGGCTTCATAAACCCTTGTGATGAGCCTGAGTAACCAGAACTGGAAATGAGGAGGCAACGTAAGAAAAATAGCAATGTTCTTAGGGATCGCTTACATCTGAGTGTTTAAGGAAAATTTCTTCCTAATGCTTATTTACTTCAGCGTATTTTGACTTGTTCTCAAAAGCAAAATTTCCATTTGTAGATAAAAAAGGATGGACACAAAGTAGCCGTAAGAGAACCTGTCACCATGTCAAAAGTATCCATTTTTTGTGTTTATATTTATTGTGCTGTCCCCCTGAGTATTCTGTTTTTTGTTTTCCTAAAGTCCACCATACATTTCCAGAGATACGGGCCTTTTAACTTAGTGCTAATTTTTATGACCCTATCAAAGAAGGTGTGGCTCGCAGGGTAATAATGCAAAACAGCCTATACACACGCCCCCAGAGAATCCTATGAGCCACACCCACTTGGTAAAGACCCAAAAAAATAGTACTAAACATAAAGCCCCAAATCTCTGGAATCATTTGTAAAAGTAAAAAAAACACAAAAAACAACAATATAATACTCAGGGGTGCAGAGGGAATAAAATATGGCTAAAAACTGGCCACTTTTTACCTAGTGACAGATCCTCTTTAACAGATAATTACATAATATACTGAATATAATAGCTACACTATAAATGCAATGCAGTTACTTCTTTCATGGCCACAAATCAATTTGCATTGCAATGAAGTGGCACACCCAGAAGATAGGACCTGTGCAAGGACAATTATAATACTTCATGGCGCATGCGTAGGAACCTGAACTCAGCAGTTTTTAGTATGGCATCTTCTTATGATGTATGACTAGAGATGGGTGCACTCGGACTGTAAAAGTCCGGATCCGCACGGTTTCAAAGTTGCCTGGGTGCCAGACCCGGGCCTGGGATTCCGGGTGTTTGATGTGGATCCGGCACTCGAGAAATTAAAAAAAAAATAAAATAAAAATAAAGAAAATAAAAATGAAGGAGGTGTGCCGCCCCAGCAGCGGATCGAACGGCTCGGATCCGGGGGTGGTGATCGTTCGTGGCTCGAGGGTCTCCGGAACCGGGGGCTTAGGGGCCACACTCAAATGTAAAGGGGGTATTTATAGGTATTTGTAGTTCGTGACGCCACCCGTGGTGTGTGGTAATTGGGGAGTACCGCCGCTGCCATTGGGAGTACTCAGGGTGATGGAGTGGGGCAGCTTGGTGACGTTGCCGTCCGTAGGTAGGGGTAGGCCCTGGGACTCTGGTGGGAGATGCAGGGACGCAGTGCAGGGGTCAGTCGGGTACTCAATCAGCAATGAAGCAGACGCTGACAACACTGTAAACCAAGTCTCTGAACGCCGTTGCCTCTCAGGGGGGAAATCGTCCGGGTCCCAGCCCCCACAGTACTGCCGGTGGTCTGTAACCTGCCTCCTGGCACTAAGTTTTAGATTGTCTGTTGTGGCCTGGTAGCTTGGAGCTGTCCGGGCCCCGCTCACCACTGTGGCTAAGTGGAGGAACCTGCTCTCAGGAGCTCACGCTTGGGATTTCAGTGGGCTGCTTGCTAGGAAAGCCCTATCCCCCTTGTTGCGCTAGTGCCCCTGATCTCTGAGCTGGTGGGAACAGTCCATAAAGGCCCCGTTCTCCACAGGTTAATTGCCGGGTTGCCTGAAGCTTCTCCCAGACCTAGGGTCCGTGTACCCCATCGTGCCTTTGGTCCCGGACCGATGATAGGGCCAAGCTGCTGACCGTCCTCCTTAACACTTCCCAGGCACTTAGCCTAAATCCCCTGCGACCGGGGGTCCGACTCCTCTAAGTCCAGACCACTGTCTGCTACCTAGTTTACTTCTCCCCTGGAAGCTCCAACTCCCAGCTTCCTCAGAGCTCCTCACAGCTTGAGGGCTACCACTCAACTCAACTGACACCTCCCACCTCCCTGTCTGAAACCTAGGTGGGCGGCCCTATTCCGGCTTAAGCAGCCCACTGGTGTGCCTGACAGGTGTGGTGCAAGGCGTGTCTAGGATTTGTGAATGCTGAGGGAGGCAGTACTGTAAGATAGAGAACCAGAACCATGGGGGGTTGAATACTGCACAGGTAGGGCAGTTTGTGCAGTGCCCTGTAACGACTTGAATAGTCCAGGGGCATCACATTTCCCCTTGGCTAAACGTAGCTTGTCCCCAAACTGCAGGACATCCAGAGGTTTTTTGTTTTTTTTTAAACTGCAAGGTAAAAAGGAATAACATTTTTATTAACATTTTCAGTTTTCATCCCACATAAGGGAGGCACATTTACTTCAATGTTTCGTCAAACTCCCAAAGTTCATCTTTTAAACTATGGAACTCTACCGGTTGCATTGGTAGCGGGGGCTCAACCTGCTCCGTTGCAGCCCCTTTCTGTGACAGTCCAGTTCCAACGTCCCGGATCCCATTAACCCGCCACCCAAACAAACCTGACCCGTGGCATTCCTACTTGGGGTCCGTGACAGGGTTGAAGTCCCGGATTTAAAAGGACGACTCTGGTTACAGTCCTGAGCAACCTGGTAGCCATTGCCCTTTTGCGCTAACCCCCACCGGGGCCTCCTGGTGCCGTCTACCAGCACCGCACTGTCCAAGGCCCTGATGGTCTTTTCCCTATAACAAAGGTTGGAAAAAGGTTCAACAAGGATGGCACAGTCTACTTGTAGCATAACTTTCCTGTCACCTTCCATCAGGGACCCTTCAGCCGATCCCCAACAGCCCCCTCCATTTGGAACACTGGAGAACGTTCAACAAAGGTGACAGTCCAAACAGTCATTTTCTAACTTTCAACAAAACTGGTGGGTAGCCATCCTGGTTCAGCTACCGCTACTGCATACGAATTCCTGCGGCTACGGCTACTACCGGGCGGCCACACAGAGGTGGAACCGTCATCGTTACAGGCTTCATCTCCACTGTGGTGAGTAAAAGAACCGTCAGTTCCGCTGCTGGGGGTGCAGATTCCGGGTGCTCCGTATCTGTTACGGGGGCTGTCTGATTATAAAAACCAAAGGGATATCAGACAGTCAGGGTCCACCATGCAAAGTCTCTGCTGCAGACTATGGCAGAGGATAAGGGGTATCTTGTACTACGGAAGCAGTACTGACACTGATACGTCTCAGTGACACTAGAGCCAATCACGGCATGTACTGTTAAAGTCACAGTGACTACCGTATTTAGCATTAACGTAAAAGGGATAGGTTAATGAGTGAGGAAGAGTATATAAGTGTGCCGCTGTAAATAGTAGTAGCACAAGTGCAGATTGCAATACCTCTGTTAAACTCACAGAGGCATATAGTTAGGACATAAAGCAATTCCTCCCTTACTCGGAGGGTGTGTGGTATGGTCTCTGTTAATGATCACAGAGACAAAAGCAGTGAGTGTGAAATGGCACCTACCTAGGTCCGTTCCTCTAGTGGTGCCAGGAGACGGACAGCAGCGTAAGCCACACAAAGCTCATATCTGCGTTCGCTCCACTAGTGTGCGAGGACACGAACCACTAGATATGGCACCTGCCTAGGTCCGCTCCACTAGTAGTGCAAAAGAGACGGACAGCAACACAAGCCGCACAAAGCTCCTACCTATGTTCGCTCCCCTAGTGTGCGAGGATACGAACAACTGCCAGACGCAGTATAAGGAACATTACCCTAGCGGCAATGTCCACCTACGAGTAGAATCACAAGGCCCAGCCGGACCATGTGCCTCAGGCACCTGCCTATGTCCACTCCACTAAGATGTAAGGATACGGACCGCAGCCGAAGCTGTAAGGTACAAGAACGCTACCCTGCCGGTAGCGCTCACCTAGCATAGACAGAGAGATGCCTAGAGGGACATGCACAGAGCGTCTACTCTCATGTATGAACCAAGAGGACTGAGCGCCGGGCGGCATGCGTCAGGGTCTTATATAGAATATGTGCCTCATCCAAGATGGAGGACACCAGAACCAATCCGCTGCCAGAACGACAGCAACGACGTCACGCTAGCCTATCACCGAGCAAAGCGTCACAAGCACATGACCAGTGACCAATCGGCATAGAAGGTGTCAGAGACATGTGACCACGTGTCACAAGCACATGACCAGCGGCCAATCAGCTTAGAAGGTGTCAGAGACATGTGACCTCATGTCAGCGATGATGTCACCCGCACATGTGCAATGGCTCCAAGATAGGACTTAGTCTCCAGCGCTTGCACATGTGCAGTAGCAAGAAATCCGAACATAGTCTCCAGTGCCACAGCAACCGTAACAGTATCGGGGTACGGACCCGGTGATGCGGCCGAGTGTGGTCGGGGTTGGGGTAACCGCTGCCATGGCCTGGTTGAATGGGATCTGGGACTCTGCAGCTTGTTCTCTACAAATGGGCACTGGAGGGTCCGCTGCCGGTATTGGAGTAGGCAGCTCGGCGTCCCTGCTTCACTTCCGCTGTTACATGCCGTCACGCCCCCTCGGTTTTCACCAGCCCATCACTGTCGCGCTCGGGCCCTCTGGGAACTTCCGGTCCTTGCAAACTCACAGAACAAAGGGCGGGGCTTCGGCTTTGCACGCTTTTGGTCTGGAAGATGGCGTTTTGGCGCCAAAGATGGCAGAAAATGGCGGGAACGAGACCCCTGAAACGCAGCTTCACTCTTCAAGGCGCACGTCACCCAGGTTAGTGGGCCCAGTTCGTATCCTGTTCGTGACGCCAGAAATTTGAGGTGTGCCGCCCAGCAGCGGATCGAACTGCTCAGATCCGGGGGTGGTGATCATTCGTGGCTCGAGGTTCTCCGGACCCGGGGGCTTAGGGGCCACACTCAAATGTAAAGGGGGTATTTACAGGGGATTTGGTGTAGTTCATAACGCCACCCGTGGTGTGCGGTAATTGGAGAGTACCGCCGCTGCCATTGGGAGTACCAAGGGTAATGGAGTGGGGCAGCTTGGTGACGTTGCCCTCCACAGGTAGGGATAAGCACCAAGACTCTGGTGAGAGATGCGGGGACGCAGTGCAGGATCCAGTCGGGTACTCACTCAGCAACGAAGCAGACACTGACAACAGGGTAAACCAAGTCTCTGAACGCCATTGCCTCTCGGTGGGGAAATCATCTGGGTCCCGTCCCCCATAGTACTGCAGGTGGTCTGTAACCTGCCTCCTGGCACTAAGTTTTAGATTGTCCGTTGTGGCCCGGCAGCTTGGAGCTGTCCGGGCCCCGCCTCCCACTGTGGCTAAGTGGAGGAGCATCCTCTCAGGAGCTCACGTTTGGGATTTCAGTGGGCTGCTTGCTAGGAAAGCCCTATTCCCCTCGTTGTGCTAGTGCCCCCGATATCTGATCTGGTGGGAACAGTCCATAAAGGCCCCGTTCTCCACAGGTTAATTGCCGGGTTGCCTGAAGCTTCTCCCAGACCTAGGATCCGTGTACCCCGTCGTACCTTCGGTCCCAGACCATGATTGGACCAAGCTGCTGACCGTCTTCCTTGACAGGTCCTAAGCACCTAGCCTCAATCCCCTGCGACCGGGGGTCCGACTCCTCTAGGTCCAGACCACCATCTGCGACCTAGTTTACTTCTACCCTGGGAGCTCCAACTCCCAGCTTCCTCAGAGCTCCTCACAGCTCGATGGCTACCACTCAACTCAACTGACACCTCCCACCTCCCTGTCTGACCCCTAGGTGGGCGGCCCTATTCCTGCTTAAGCAGCCCACTGGTGTGCCTGACAGGTGTGGTGCAAGGCGTATCTAGGATTTGTGAATGCTAATGGAGGCAGTCCTGTAGGATAGAGACCCAGAACCATGGGGTGTTGAATACTGTACGGGTAGGGCTGTTTGTGCAGTACCCTGTGACGACCTGAATAGTCCAGGGGCATCACACAAGTACTTCATACTTACCAAGGCTCCAGCCCGGCTGTAAACTGCTCCCGCACGGTTGTATGCTCCTGCAGCCTCTGCTCAGCTTTCCTCATACATATGCACTGCTTTCCCCACCCACCCGCCGGCCTGGCCTCTGTGATTGGTTGCAGTGAGATGCGCCCCCAGCCTGTGTGACAGTGTCTTCCCTGCAACTAGTCATCGCTCATCGCAGCTTATTCATTCTCTGCACTCACAGCGGGCAGTCGTAGTCTATGGCTGCGCGCTGTGATCGAGATATAGCAGCGCTGGAATTGCTCAAGGAACCTTGAGTGGATTACATCGGACCTGCAGGGTTTTGGGGTTAATAAAGTGGTGACAGAGGGTGCTTTTTTGTATTTTATTCCAAATAAATGATTTTTTCAGTGTTTGTATTTGTTTATTTTCACTTACAGATTAGAGATGCAGGTGTCATAGATGCTGTCATCAGTAATCTAGGACTTAGTGGCAGCTAAGGGCTGCTATTAACTCCTTATTACCCTAATTGCCACTGCACCAGGGCCGTCGGGAAGAGCAGGGTAAAGCGCCAGGTTTGTTGCATCTAATGGATGCGACAATTCCGGGCGGCTGGAGGCCAATATTTTTAAGCTGGGTCTCCCCAGCCTAAGAATACCAGCCCCAGCTGTTGGGCTTTATCTTGACTGGATATCAAAACAGTTCTTATTCTTCAGCACTCTTCAGCAGTCTGGATTATATCTGCATAATCTGAATCAAATTCTGGTTTACATTGTCCAGTATAAATTTTGAATACATATACATTGATACATGACAAATAACTGGGGCGATATTACCCATTCTGGCCATGTAATAATGGCCCCTGTCCTGGCCCCTTTATTTAATAATGTTTCGCAGCCCAACCTCCATCATTTAACAATGTCCACCATCCTTTAAAGGGGTTGTCCATTATTCTTCTCAATCCCTATGTTTCCGCTCAGTAAAATAACACTTATACAGTTGTGCTCAAAAGTTTACATAACCCAGCAGATTTTTTGTTTTCTTGGCCTTTTTTCAGAGAATATGAATGATAAAACAAAATCTTTTTTTATCACTCATGGTTAGTGGTTGGATGAAGCCATTTATTGTCAAACTACTGAGTTTTCTCTTTTTAAATCATAGTGACAACCAAAAACATCCAAATGACCCTGATCATAAGTTCATATACCCTAGTTCTTAATACCGTGTATTACCCCCATCAATGAAAACTTGAAGTCTTTTATGGTAGTTGTGAATAAGGCTCTTTATTTTCTCAGATGGTAAAGCTGCTCATTCTTCTTGGTAAAATGCCTCCAGTTCCTGTAAATTGCTGGGCTTTCTTGCATGAACTGCGAGCTTGAGTATTCCCCAGACTGACTCAATGATATTGAGGTCAGGAGAAAGAGATGGCCACTCCAGAACCTTCACTCTGTTCTGCTGTAGTCAATGACAGGTCAACTTGGCCTTGTGTTTTGGATCGTTGTCATGCTCGAACATCCAAGTACGTCCCATGCACAGCTTATTGGCTGATGAGTGCAAATTTGCCTCCAGTATTTGCTGATAATGTGCTGCAGTCACCTTTCCTTCAATTTTGACCAAGTTTCCTGTACCTTTGTAGTTCATACATCCCTGCACCATCAGCAATCCACCTCTGTGCTTTACAGTAGTAATGGTGTTCCTTTCATCATAGGCCTTGTTGACACCTCTCCAAATGTAACGTGTATGGTTGTGGCTGAATAGTTCGAATTTGGGCTCATCTCTCCAAATTACCTTGTTCCAGAAGTTTTGAGGCTTGTCTCTGTGCGGTTTGGCGTATTAACCCTTCTATATCATAGGTGAGATACTTTGTGGCATTTGCGTAGTAATAGCTTTCTTCTGGCGACTCGACCATGCAGCCCATTTTTCTTCAAGTGCCTCCTTATTGTGCATCTTGAAATAGCCACACCGCTAGTTTTCAGTGAGCCCTGTATTTCAGCTGATTTTATTTGTGGGTTTTTCTTTGCATCACAAACAATTTTCCTGGCAGTTGTGGCTGAAATTTTTGTTGGTCTACCTGATCGTGGTTTGGTTTTTACAGAGCCCCTGATTTTCCATTTGTTAACCACAGTTTGAACACTGCTGACTGTCATTTTCAATTCCTTGGATATCTTTTAGTATCCCTTTCCTGTTTTATACAGTTCAACTATCTTTTCCCACAGACCTGTTGACAATTCTTTTGCTTTCCCCATGACTCACAATTCAGAAACATCAGTGGATGGGTGAAAGATGTCTGGATCCCAGAAACTCGCTCAGCTTTTATGCACACGCAATGATTACAAGCAAACAGGTCACAAGTGAGGATGTTACCTTTATTAGCCATTCAAAACCATTTGTGTCAACTTCTGTGCATGTTATCAGGTCAAAATCACCAGGGTATGTGAACTCTTGATGAGGGTCATTTGGATGTTTTTGGTTGTCATTATGATTTAAAAAGAGAAAACACAGTAGTTTGACAATAAATGGCTTCACCCAACCACTAAAAAGATTTTGTGTTATCATCCATATTCTGAGAAAAAAGGCCAAGAAAACAAAGGTGAGTATTATTATTATTTATTATTATAGCGCCATTTATTCCATGGCGCTTTACAAGTGAAAGAGGGTATACATACAACAATCATTAACAATACAAAACAGACTGGTATAGGAAGAGAGAGGACCCTGCCTGCGAGGGCTCACAGTCTACAGTATGTGTTATTATTTTAATGGTGGGGGAAACATAGCGGTTGTCCGAGTAGTGGACAATCCGTATAGTAATGGCCCCAACCTTTAACACGTTCCCCCTACTGTAATAATGTCCTCCATTTTAGCCCCATCTTTTAGCAATGTCCCCAGTTCTATAATAATATTCCATATTCAGTAATAAATTAATGTCCCCTATTTTTTAAAAATGTTCCTCATGCTGGTTCCCGTCCTTTAATAATCTTCCCCATCCGGGGCCCCTTCTTGTAATAGTGTTCCCCTTCCTAGTGCTCTCCTCAAACCCATTTAAACACAGAAAAATTAATGATTATTCTTATCTTTCCTTGCTGCCGCAAGTGATAGGTATGCGGACATCAGCTGCTTGCCTCTGATAGGCTAGCAGCCACTACAGCTATTGCAGCACAAGGAGCTGGTGGACCTCTGTTTTGCCATATATTTCAGTTGAACGTGTGTCCAAGGACACATATTCACCTGAAAACGGGGTTGGTGTCAGCTGGCACCAATTTTCAAAAAGTCACTCATTGAATCTCACCTTCTCATCTTCATAGCAGGCAGGAGAACTGACTTACCTACACATGTCACTGTAAATAAGGAATCTATGTTCTATGTTCATGAAGAATGTAGTTCATGTTTCATATATGGTCCGTAAGACCGCAAGTAATATATTAAAAATAAGCAGCAATAACATTCTTGAAACAGCTTGAGATGACAACAAAAATCCAGCTAAATCTGTGCATCTTTGCCTATTGCTGGAGACTCAGATGACACCTATGAATAAACCTAGAGGGGAAAAACCTGTAAATTGCATACTGCAATTTATTTGGGGATTATAGGGGAACATTGTCCATGGTTCACTACTCTGCTACACTTTACTACACTGCTACTACTGGTTCACTACTGCAAGAAATCTACAAAAATCCACGTTCACCAAAATGCTTTTTGCTTCTGTGCGGATTTAGCATGACCAGGGTATTGTAAACTGTCCCCATGCACAAATAACACCAATGCTGAGTGACGATGGAAATATACGACCACAGCAGCCTTTATTAATTACAATTAATAACATACTCAAAATTGTTAAACCGCCATAACCATAACCTTTTCCTTGAGGAGATCCTGGATGGCCTAAACCACTGAAAAAAACAGCACCAGAAACCATCCCCAGTCGCACCACTCCGACTCGGGGCTCACCATTGTCACAGTACTGTCCCTTCCAATTTTTTAACTTTTAAATTTTTAATTTGTTTTTTCTATTTTTTTCTATTTCTTATATATTGCATTATGAACAGATACGCACCTATTCATAATGGGAGGTGCTGCCAGTCCAGTTTGAAGTCAGGCAAGTACCGGCATGGCAGTCCGGCTGGGAATCCCTGGTTTCATTGTTTTTTCCTTTTTTTTTATATATATATATATATATATATATATATATATATATATATATATATATATATATATATATATATATATATATATATATATATATATATATTATTACAGTACAGCCCAAACCTTTGGACACACCTTCTCATTCACAGGGTTTTCTTTATTTTCATGACTCTGAAAACTGTAGATTCACATTGAAGGCATCAAAACTATGAATTAACACATGTGGAATGAAATACTTAACAAAAAATTGTGAAACAACTGAACATATGTCTTATATTCTAGGTTCTTCAAAGTAGCCACCTTTTGCTTTGATTACTGCGTTGCACAGTCTTGGCATTCTCTTGATGAGCTTCAAGAGGTAGTCACTGGAAATTGTTTTCACTTCACAGGTGTGCCCTGTCAGGTTTAATAAGTGGGATTTCTTGCCTTATAAATGGGGTTGGGATAATCAGTTGTGTTGTGCAGAAGTCTGGTGGATACACAGCTGATAGTCCTACTGAATAGACTGTTAGAATTTGTATTATGGCAAGAAAAAAGCAGCTAAGTAAAGAAAAACGAGTGGCCATCATTACTTTAAGAAAGGAAGGTCAGTCAGTCCTAAAAATTGGGAAAACTTTGAAAGTGTCCCCAAGTACAGTGGCAAAAACCATCAAACGATACAAAGAAACTGGCTCACATGAGGACCACCCCAGGAAAGTAAGACCAAGAGTCACCTCTGCTGCGGAGAATAAGTTTATCCGAGTCACCAGTCTCAGAAATCGCAGGTTAAAAGCAGCTCAGATTAGAGACCAGGTCAATGCCACACAGAGTTCTAGCAGCAGACACATCTCTAGAACAGCTGTTAAGAGGAGGCTTTGTGCAGCAGGCCTTCATGGTAAAATAGCTGCTAGGAAACCAATGCTAAGGACAGGCAACAAGCAGAAGAGACTTGTTTGGGTTAAAGAACACAAGGAATGGACGTTAGACCAGTGGAAATCTGTGCTTTGGTCTGATGAGTCCAAATTTGAGATCTTTGGATCCAACCACCTTGTCTTTGTGTGACTCAGAAAAGGTGAACGGATGGGCTCTACATGCCTGTTTCCCACTGTGAAGCATGGAGGAGGAGGTGTGATGATGTGGGGGTGCTTTGCTGGTGACACTGTTGGGGATTTATTCAAAATTGAAGGCATACTGAACCAGCATGGCTTCCATAGCATCTTGCAGCGGCATGCTATTCCATCCGGTTTGCGTTTAGTTGGATCATCATTTATTTTTCAACAGGACAATGACCCCAAACATACCTCCAGGCTGTGTAAGGGCTAGTTGACTAAGACGGAGAGTGATGGGGTGCTACGCCAGATGACCTGGTCTCCACAGTCACCAGACCTGAACCCAATCGAGATGGTTTGGGGTGAGCTGGACCGCAGAGTGAAGACAAAAGGGCCAACAAGTGCTAAGCATCTCTGGGAATTCCTTCAAGACTGTTGGAAGACCATTTCCGGTTACTACCTCTTGAAGCTCATCAAGAGAATGCTAAGAGTGTGCAAAGCAGTAATCAAAGGAAAAGGTGGCTACTTTGAAGAACCTAGAATATAAGACATATTTTCAGTTGCTTCACACTTTTTTGTTAAGTATTTCATTCCACATGTGTTAATTCATAGTTTTGATGCCTTCAATGTGAATCTACAATTTTCAGAGTCATGAAAATAAAGAAAACTCTTTGAATGAGAAGGTGTGTCCAAACTTTTGGTCTGTACTGTAATAATTTTATATATATATATATATATATATATATATACATACGGTATATATATATATATATATATATATATATATGGAGAGAGAGAGAGATAGAGATATATATATATATATATATACATACATACACACAGTATATATATATCTTTTTATTTATTTGTTTATCTTTTTAATTTTTCATTTTTTTTAGTTATTCTTTATTGACGACTTAATAAGGGGCGGGTGTTTCACCGGTCCTGGATCCAAACGACAGGATGTCGCAACGGCTCTTCCTCCTCTTATAAAGGTACTCCCTCACCTCATTTCCCCACCTCTCCCTACAAACTTCCTTCCAATCCCTTATCTGACTCCTCACCACCTGCCTATTCAAATCCTCATAGCTCCCCCTATACTGCCGAGCAGCCCACAAATTCCTTGCTAACCCCTTCTTACCCAAACTCCATAATAACCCTATATGTGCCTGGCTTTACACACCCCTGTCATGTCCCTTCTTCCGCTATGACTGTGCCCTCGCTCCAACCCTTCTGCCATTTTTCTGCACTATAATGGGCCATCAAAAGGTTAAAACATTTTTTAAAATCCTTACATTCACCTTACTGCTCACCTCTCCTACTCCTTTTCTACTCACCACCACCTATCTAGTCCTTGCGGCATCCTCTGATCACTGCCACACACACTGGAATCCCTAGGCCCCTCATCCTGTACCAGGACTTCTGACTTTCATGCGGGCCAAGAGGATTCTGCCGATTGTATGTGGAAGATCATGGCGCCTGTTGTGACATTGTGACTTTACATGCATTTGCTCAGAATCCTCTTGACAGGCGAGCGATATATTAAGGTATATTAAGGTAGTATATTAAGGGACATTACACTAGCAGCGAATAACTTCTCGGTGAATATTATTTCCTGGTAAAAAATGGTGAACAAACAAATTTAAATGTTGCCTGGTCTGCTCATCTCTACCCGATATCCTTATCACACATCCCAATCTCTTTACAGTTTACATTCTCATTAGAATATATCCGGAATGGCTTTCAACCAAAGTGCGTTATTAAACCCATCACGCTTCAACTATTTTGCAATACCTGGCAGCATCTTACATATGTGCAAGACTATACAGCAGGCTTACCAAAAAACACATGCAGTTTTAATAAGATCTTGGTCTCAGAATTCAGAACATCCTGTTATGTGAGAGAATCTAATAGTACCTGAGGTTGTGCTACACATCTTCCCCGACCTTCTTATCCCTGCCCTAACCCATTGGTTCAACCTTTTATTAACCTCCGGTGTCTTCTCTTCTGCTTTCAAACATACCACAATAACAACTATCCTGAACAAATCATCCCTTAACCTCTTAGTCCAGTTATTTCCCCACATTTGCTACTCGTGTGCCTCCAAACTCTTAAAAAAAATGAGAACACTAATGACTTATGGCCAAAGCACACAGACAATTGTCTATATTCCTCCTTCTAGACATCAATTCTTATAGCTTCCAGCATTATTTATATTATGATGATTATCACTGTTAAGAACAGCCATGGAGGTCACGCAGACATCCCACCGCTGTCACCAATATGTGATGAAACTTTACCTCGCAGTCCTACCATGATGTCTCTAATACGTCGGAGCCACATGATACGACCTTGTCACTTCCGCCAACAAGTGACTTTCCACACCCACAAAGGGTACATAAAGTCAGTTTGGCGCAGTGTTACACTGACACCCCCTGTCCACGTGGGCACAGTGAGGCATGGGGAGGGAGACTGAGCGGGCCGCGCAACCTCGGACGTGACACCTCACTCGCTCACAACCCCGACAGGCTGACAGACCCTTTTCACTAACCCCAGTGAAACAGATTTCTGCCGGTCCGGTAGTCTGCCACCAGTTCTTACATATAAAAATGATCCATTAGCAGGATTATATCGGGCCAGAAACCAGCCAAGGTAGCATGTAATACTAAACCAAGCAAACGGACATGGGATTCATGGATCGAGATAAAACAACAACCCAGGATTAAATTATATATTTAATCACCATAAGCTTATTATAGTCAGAAGTGCAGTTACAAGTAAGATATAGGTGCAAGCAGATCTACATATGAATCAGTTACCTTTTTCCTTGTGATTAGGCCTGGTGCTGGGTCGGCACAGGGGAGGCGCTCTGGAGCCCCTGGTTTCCTCGGGACTCCCCACATGTTTACTGGACGTGACTTCTCTGAGAAGAACTCCCTCCAAAATTTCCAATTTGGTTTTTAATAACCCATGTACCTCCCACATACCTCCCACTTGGTGACCTATGACAGGGCCAGACATGGGATGTGCCTTCAGGTTCCAGAACATTTATGAAATGGCAGCTTTCCTCATATCTCTGCCTCTGAGTGACCCATTTGGAATATATTGCCATCATGTTTCCTATTACGTTTACAATTATATTATGTGGTCTGGGTGTCTGCAATTGGCAGTAACCCCATGAAAATCAAACCAGACTGGGAAGCTAGCCACTACACATAGCTGGACAACGGAATCAACTCCTGCAACTCACCTAGTTACCTTCCCCTACTACTGTATTCCATTTTACATTTGTTTGTTTACCTGTGGATTGTCGGAGGCACCGTGACTGGATTACGCTCTGGGTTTTCAGGCCCTGTATTCCTGCTGGAGGTTGTGGCCACTACACTATGCAGCCCAGTAAGTGACACATGACTGGAATCAGGGTCCCTTTTCCTACATTATGCTGTTCTCAGATTAGGTGACAAAAGCCAGTTGACAGAGTCCCTTTAATTTAGATAGTACCAGATCTTCCCCACAGCTGCGTATATATTATATATATATATATATATATATACGGTATATATATACGGTATATATATATATATATATATATATATATATATCTCCTGATCTGTGTGGTTGACTACACCTTGTATACCCACAGGTCATATTGCACCTACTCCATTGCTCTTACAGCTGGCTTTGTTGCCTTTTGTGCTACCACTCTGTGGTGGTCACTCATTTTTCTACCTATCTCACACATCATGCCTTCATAATTGTGTTTTGCTCCCTGTCCCTTTTTTACATAGTAAGCACATCTTGCTTTTTTCTTGTATTTTGTATCCCAATAAATGTCATTGTTTTACATATTTGCCGTGTATGAATTTCATGTCAATTTTCTTGTTGTGAATCTTTTTCCTCCACCCTCATACGTTCTTTACTCAATCATCTTCAAGACATACCCTGAGCAACCCCCCATCCACTGGAACCTTCAGACAGAACTTGAAAGCCCATCTCTTCAAGAAAGCTTACAGCCTGCAATGCCCCCACTGCCACCTCAGCACCACTGGAGCTATCGCAAACCCCAACCTTCTCTCTCCTCCCAATTACCCTATAGACTGTAAGCCTAATAAAGCAGGGTCCTCTCCCGCTCTGTTTCAGTCTTTCACTGGTATTTTGTTCATTCTAATTCATATATGTATTTTCTATGTAAACCCCTTTCAATTCTGCAGCAACATGGAATCAATGGTGCTCTAAAAATAAATAATAATAGTATTAACTGTCTATAAATCTCTGTGATGGAAATTGTTTTAATCTACCTGATGTCTTCATCTGTAAAATTTCTAATCAATATCTGAAATACAATGTTAGACTAAAGAGGTTCTCATCTTCTAAAAATGGGAAAAAAGGGGCAAAGGGCTGGTAAAAACCTCATGTTAAAAATCTACTCTAACTTCTCAAGAACAAAGGAATATTGAATTCTATAGTCTATTGCTATTTGTCTATGTTACAAGCCTTCTCTGGAGCCTATCATTGGTGGCTGGTCTCCTAGGGAAGGATCGCAGCACTTTCACGCTGTTTGCTATAGGGCTTTTAAGTGCTGCTCTAAAGGGTGCTTTACACGCTGTGACATCGCTAGCGATTGCTAGCGATGTCGCGAGCGATAGCACCCGCCCCCGTCGTTCTTGCGATATGTGGTGATCGCTGCCGTAGCGAACAATATCTCTACAGCAGCGTCACACGCATATACCTGCTTAGCGACGTCACTGACCGCCGAACAATCCCTCCTTCAAGGGGGAGGTGCGTTCGACGTCACAGCGACATCACTGCGGCATCACTAAGCGGCCGCCCAATAGGAGAGGAGAGGCGGAGATGAGCAGCTGAAACATGCCGCCCACCCCCTTCATTCCTCATTGCCAGTGGACGCAGGTAAGGAGAAGTTCGTCGTTCCTGCGGTGTCACACATAGCGATGTGTGATGCCGCAGGAACGACGAACAACCAGAGGCATGCCCCACCAACGATATTATGAAAAGGAGCGACGTGTCAACGATCAACAATTTTTGACGTTTTTGCGATCGTTGATCGTCGCTCCTGCAATGTCGCTAACGACACCAGATGTGCGTCACTAACGACGTGACCCCGACGATATATCGTTAGCGATGTCGCAGCGTGCAAATCCCCTGAGTGACTGCAGTGAGCCGCACAAACAGCTGTGCTTTCACTCAGGTTACTCACGGCCACAGCTGCTGTCCTCCACCTGAGAGCGGTGGCCACGAGTAACCTCAGTGACAGCACAGCTGATCGTGCAACTCACTTCAGTTGCTGCATGGAGCTGACAGGAGCAGCGGTGTTCTACTGCCGCTCCTGTCAGCTTCCCATGTAGCAGAGCTGAAAGCGTCGTGGGACCTTGCATGGATTACGTCGGACCTGGAGTTGTTTTTGAGGGGTTAATAAAGTGGTGAAAGAGGGTGTTTTTTTTTGTCTTTCATTCCAAATAAAGGATTTTTTGGATGTGTGTGTTTATTTTCTTTAACTTACAGGTTAATCATGGAAGGTATCTCGGGGAGACGCCTGCCATGATTAACCTCGGACTTAGTGGTAGCTATGGGCTGCTGCCTATTAACTCCTTATTACCCCGTTTGTCACCGCACCAGGGCAATTCGGGATGAGCCGGGTAAAGTCCCGGGACTGTCGCATCTAGTGGATGCGGCTATTCCGGGCGGCTGCTGGCTGATATTGTTAGGCTGGGGGGCTCCTCATAACGTGGAGCTCCCCATCCTGAGAATACCAGCCTTCATCCGTTTGGCTTTATCCTGTCAGGTATCCAAATTGGGGGGACCGCTCGTTGTTTTTTTTAAAATTATTTATTTATTTATTTTTACTGCTCGATATAGACACGCCCACCGGCAGTTGTGATTGGTTGCAGTGAGACAGTGTCTGGCGGCAACCAATCATAGGCGCATTTTCAAAAGAGAAGAAGCCACCACAGTATGAACGCCGTGCAGCACCGCGCCGGTGATCGTGGAGTATAAGAGGGGGGTGGGAGGGAGAGACCGACATGGATAGAGAGAGAGATAGGGACATAGAGATAGAGAGAGACCGACCGACAGAGAGAGAAAGACGAAAGACCTGCCTTTGTTATGTTAAAAAAACACACGGATCGCAACAATAATGCAGTGCAAACGCACTGCTTCACATTTTGGCAGCGATTTTCTACAACTCATTGATTTCAACGGGTGTAGAACGCTGCCAAAATGGCAAAAACAACTGACATGCTGCTTCTTCAAACGCAGAGATTTTGACAAATTTTTGACAATCAAAACGCTGCGTTTCAAAAAGCATTGTGCGCACAGATTTTGCATGATTGTCATTGACTTTGCTGGGGAATCAGAACGCATGCATTTTGTCAATGACACAGTGCAGTCGTAAACGCAGCCAAAACGCAGAAAGAAACGCAAAGTGTGCACATGGCCTTAGGGGTACTTTGCATGTTGCGACATCGCTACTGCGATATCTTCGGGGTCAAATCGAAAGTGACACACATCCGGCGCCGGTAACGATGTCGCAACGTGTAAAGCCTAGATGCGCCGATAAACGATCGCAAAAGCGTCGAAAATCGGCGATCTGTGTAGCGTCGGTCATTTCCATAATGTCGGTACGATGTTGTTCCTCGTTCCTGCGGCAGCACACATTGCTGTGTGTGAAGCCGCAGGAGCGAGGAACATCTCCTTACCTGCGTCCACCGGCAATGCGGAAGGAAGGAGATGGGCGGTATGTTTACGTCCCGCTCATCTCCGCCCCTCCGCTTCTATTGGCCGCCTGCCGTGTGACGTCGCTATGACGCCACACGACCAGCCCCCTTAGGAAGGAGGCAGGTCGCCGGTCAGAGCGACGTCGCAGGGCAGATAAGTGCGTGTGAAGCTGCCGTAGGGATAATGTTCGCTACGGCAGCTATCACAAGATATTGCATGTGCGACGGGGGCGGGTACTATCGCGCTCAGCATCGCTAGCATCGGCTTGCGATGTGGTAGTGTGCAAAGTACTCCTTAGACTCAGCAGCTCTTTCACTTTTTAGCTGCTCATTTTCTAAATGGACTTTTCAGCCATTCGGTTAATACAATACAAGTGTGCTGCAATCTTTTTGGACTTTAGTATTATACAGCCATTCGGTCATAGATTTTTCAATGTAGAGAACTGTGCAAAAGTTTTAGCCAGTTGTGAATAAAATTAATGCTTTGTAAAATAGAAGTGTTAATAGTTTATTTTTATCAATTAACAAAACGCAAAGTGAATGACCAAAATAGAAATCTAAATCAAATCCCTATTTAATGTACCGCCCTTTGTCTTTAAAACAACATCAAAGCCTCATTTTTTGCAGGTACACTTGCAACTTGCACATACAGTAGCTTTTGAAGGAACTGAACGGGGAAGTTCTTTCAAACATCTTGGAGAAATAACCGCAGACCTTCTGTGTATGTAGGCTTGTACAGGGTCTTGGGGTGACCATATCATAACTTCCAGGACTTAGTTTTTAATGCCATAGGCTGTATGATTGGGGTCATTGTCCTCCTGCAGAATCAATTTGGAGCCAATCAGATGTTTTCCTGATGGTATTATATGATGGTTAAGTATTGCATTTTGTTAACTATTAACACTTTATTTTGGAAAGCATTTGTTTTAGACACGAGGAAAAAACCCCTACATTTTTACGGTACTGTATCTAAACCAGTCTCACCAAATCTAAGAGATCTATTTAAAGGGAACATGTCACCACTTTTTTGGCCTATAAGCTGCGGCCACCACCGGGCTCTTATATACAGCATTCTAACATGCTGTATATAAGAGCCCAGGCTGGGGGTATAACATAAAAAACACTTTAAAATACTTGCCTAAAGTCGCGCGGTGGGCCTTATGGGCGTCTCTGTTGTCCGGTGCCGGCAACTCCTCTTTCGGCCATCTTCATCTTCTTTCTGAAGCCTGGGTGCATGACGCGGCTATGTCATACACACTCGCCGGTCCTGTGCAGGCGTACTACAATACTTTCATCTGCCCTGCTCAGGGCAGATCAAAGTGCGCCTGCTCAGGACCTGAATGCCGGCGAGTGTGTATGACGTCGGACCTGTCATGCACCGCGGCTAAAGAAGAAGAACAAAGATGGCCGAAAGAGGCGGCACCAGCACCGGACAATGGAGACGCCCATAAGGTTCACCGCACGACCGTTAGGTGAGTATTATAAAGTGTTTTTTATGTTCTACACAGCGGTCTGGGCTCTTGTATACAGCAGGTTAGAATGCTGTATATAAGATCCCAGTGGTGGTGGCCGCAGCTTATAGCCAAAAAAAGTGGTGACAGGTTCCCTTTAATAAAGTTTGCACCCTGTGGTGGACAATAGCTATTGTGTTCTTACCCCTGAAGACACCAACAGCGTCAATGTATTGTTATGTTGTATTGTTTGAATGATGTCTTGAATCTTTTGTAAATATTGTGTCATAGAATCATAGAATGGTAGAGTTGGAAAGGAAATCAAGGGCCATCGGGTCCAACCCCCTGCGAGTGCAGGTTTTCCTAAATCATCCCAGCTATATGCTTATTTAATTTCAGTTGTGTCATGTGAGATGTATTGTATAATGATGTAGAGTGTGATAATGTATAGTGTAATGAATAATGTAATGTACAGTATTTATATTAGGATGTTTAGTAAAGAGGTTGCTGGACTATAGAGCCAGAAGAAGTTAAGTGTTGGGACTAGCCCACCCTGAGAGGGGTCAACTGAGAGGGAAAGTGATGGTTCATTCTAGAAAGAGTCTGTGAGGGTCTAGTGAGTGAAAGTTTCAGACGTATGGTCGGTCTTGAAGGTTGCATACAGTGGTTGGTTTGTGGTAACAGAGAGGAGACAAAAGGCAAGATATCGTGAACATTGTTTGTGGCCGGAGGCACAGTGTGTGAACAAGGATGTAACTAGAGACCGATTTCAAACAAAGTGATCCAGACTATAGGAGACTGAGAATGGAACTTTAGTGGCCAGTGACCTTAAACTGTCAAGGTATTTGGTGACTTCTACTGGTGCAGGACTCTAGTATCTAGGTCCCTTAACCGTCATGGTACCGGGTTAACACCTACTGGCATGTGAGCACAGTCTACCAACTGAGACGTTTCCTGCTACATATCCGGGAGTGCAAGTCTTTACTACGGTCAATATAACACCATAAAGAGACTGGACATAGGACTGCAGGCAACAAAGGGGACTGTCACAGTGTGTACTGTTACGCTGGACTGGATTGTACTGGGACTCACCAGCCCAGGTAGATCAGGTGCAACCCAGGGGGAAGTTGAATTGTGTCTGTTAATGCTGATTAAAATTGTAACGTACTGAAACATATGAGTCTGCTATCTGGAACGTAAAATGGTGAAAAAACTGTACAGTAAAGCATTGTGGTTTAAAGTGAACTGTTGGTCTCTTTGTGAGGTATCCCCCGGTCCTGGCCAGCTGATGTCAGTGGCAATATACAGCCTACATGGGTTCCCAGCCCACGAGGCGAAAGTTCACACACCTAGCCAGAACCAGGTATTTCATGTATGTGCTGGAGCGTCCAAAGTCACTCCCTTGCCCACTACTACCACCCCTGCTCCGTTCTACACCTGTATTGTGAACTCTGATGAGTGATGGTCTCTAATGATTGTATGATGACTGTGGTTTTGCTGTATGGCCATCATTTCTAATTTCATGTCACCACCTTCCTCAGAACCTCAATTACGCTAACCACATGTAAAAATGTTCAATCGTGTAAACATCATCATCACTATAAATAGGTGTATTGTTAGTGTAATTGTTTCTCCATACTCTGTATACAGTGAGTATTCATACTAGTATCTGGTTGTAGAACACTTTCTTGCTGTTATAGCCATAACCAGTCTATTAATTGTACTGTAGAAGCCATATTTATCAAAATGTGCACTGAATATTTCGAAACCTCGAGGGACTTCTAGTTTAAGTTCATATCTTGTATCAGGCAAGAGTTTTTCCAGGGTGGTAGCCATTTTTGGAGCTGAGAGGAAAGGACCTTGACAGACCAAGGGTGTAGACTCCTGGGAACTAAGCAAGACGTCAGTATGTGGTGAGCAGATAAGGAGTGGAGCCTAATTTGTTTTACTGTTGAGAGAAGTTTATGTGGTGTTTTCTTTTGATTTATGTAACTTCTTATTTCCCATTGTGCATAGAAATCTGTAATCTTATGTAACAGAATTGTATACATACTGTATATTCAAAAATTAATTGTACAGAATAGTTTTCAGATTTTTCAAAGCCAGCTTCTTTCTACTACATAACTTCTGATGGCGACTTCGGCCATAACACGTCACAGCCCAAAGCTTTCAGTATGGTGATGCCATATCACAACACAATGATATAAATGTGGTCACACTGTGAACAAACATCACATGAAATCCAAACCTGCTGCACATGAGTGTCTCTGCAAATTGTGTATCTCAACATAAGCACATTTCTTTTTCTAGGGTACCATGCAGCATTCTGATCTGGCCCATGCAGCATCACACCAAAGTCACAGCGCAGATTGGAGATTGTCACATTTGGTGAAACACATAAAAGGTGCCCTAAATTTCTGTGTTAAAAAATGTAACCCCTCCCCTACCCCAAAACATAATATCGCAGTTTTAATAATAAAAATTGTTTATTTTTTAAAAAACCTGACCCCTGCAAAAATGACACATTTGGTATCATCACAATTTTTAATGACTCACACTCTGAAACTTTATTATTTTTTTTTTCATCCAATAAGGTGAATGCCATTACATAATAATAATAATAATAATAATAATAATAATAATAAAAAACATTATGCCATAATTGATGTTTTTGTAAGGCTATGTTTACACTCAGTGTTTTTGCACCTTTTTTTCTACAGGTAAAATGAAACTGCTCCTCTTTGCTGCGTTTTTTTGTGTGCTGTGGATTACATTTTTGATTTGTCTACAATACATGTATAAGTAAAGTGCTGTGGAATTAATAGCGCTATATAAATGAATACAATTATTAAAATTATTATTATAATAGAGTTACCGTAGTTTTATTTACCAAAACCAAAGCACGAAATGGTGAAAGAATGCAGCTAAACCTGTTGTGATTTTTTGTAGCATTTTTGCACTTTTTTTATTGTTTTCTATAGGTGAAAATATGCTGCAAGAATTGACATGTTGCAGATTTGAAAAACGCTGCAGTGTTCCCATTCAGTCAGAAAAGAAAAACAAGCGTGTGCATGAGATTTCTGAAATCGCGTAGATTTTGCTGGTACTGTAAAACGCAGCTTCTTTTCTGCAGAAAAAAGCATTAAAAAAAACATGCAAAAACACTGCATGTGAACATAGCCCTAATCTTGGCTGAATGAAAAAAACATTCAGTATACAGTTGTATATATTTGAAAATAGTACAAAAATATATACAGCATGTTACACAAAAAACAAGCCCTCATGCAATTAGGACACAAAAAACAATATTTTTTATAAAAAGGGATTTTTCAAGTGAAAAAGTAGTGAAACAAAAAGAGGTATAAATCAGAGTTCTCGTCTAGATGGAATATAGCCGGATGTATGCAAATTGCATACTTAGAGTCACATGACCGCCTGCTCCTGATGCTATCACCAGAGGATCCTGACAGTGAGCACATTGTGCGCTATGAGGATTAACATTTCTGATGACACATAGAGTGTCTGCAGACTTGTACTCTAAAACTGGACAACCCCTTTAATGTTTTTGTGTTCTCCTCCAGCTAAAAAATAAACAGTGAAAAGTTGTATGTACCCCAAAATGGTACCAGTAGAAACCATAGTTTGTCCTGCAAAAAAACAAGCCCTCATATTATTCCATCTGTGAAAAAAAAAATATGGGTATCAGAATATAGTGACCCCTTTTTTGTTTTTAAAAAGTAATTTCTTGTGCAAAAGTAGCAAAACATAGAAAAAAATATACAAATTTGGTATTGCCATGATCATATCAACTCACAGAATAAAGATAGTATGACAATTATGCTGAATAATGAGTGGTGTATAATACAGCAGGCGAAATAACATTTTCTATGGAACTATATTTCTAAAGGTGCTATTAACATAATATTCTCTCCAGATGTTGCTAACAACCCATCTAATCCACACATGTAAAGGAATCAAACCATTGATGTTCATAAATTAAGTTATGTGCAATAATGAGATATTACACAGGGAAAAAAATATTGACCACATTAAGAAAAAAAGGTGCAAAAAGCCATGGAAAGTCATGACACAAGCTGAAATCTCTCAGTAATTAGAAAGCAATCCCAGCACTTACTGAAAAATACGGTACTATCAGCTGGTTCAACTGATGTCTATAAAAATGTCACATGGTGCCACACAAGAAACATCTCATGATGGGTAAAACCATTGAGCTGTCTTTCTGCTTCCTTTACTCATGAGCAAAACAGTAACAATGTTTTGTACTTTTGAATATCAGACTCTCACTATCGACTATACCTTTGAATGTGTGACTATCTTCACTTTATAAACAATCATCTTGGCTATCTTATTCATAAGTTTGACTTGCAACTATTTAGCATATGATTAGTTATGCAAATGCTTGCCATGTCACTGTATTGTTACTGTTTTGCTCTTGGTGGTAGAAATTGTTTTTTTCCTGTATACAAATTACAATCTGTTCTCACATTTCCTAATAGCTCAGGGTGTTATTAGGTTGATTCCCAAGCAAAAAAACGGCTATAGGAAAAATACTCCAGAGTTTTCTCAAGTGTCTTCTGCTTGACAACTCATTGGGTTTGCGTAAATCTAAAAGCTGTCCTGTTCTCATAGTCTAAGGGGTACTTTGCACGCTGCGACATCGCTAGCCGATGATAGCGATGCCAAGCGCGATAGTACCTGTCCCCATCGCAGATGCGATATCTTGTGATAGCTGCAGTAGCGAACATTATCGCTACGGCAGCTTCACACGCACTTACCTGCCCTGCGATGTCACTTTGACCAGCGACCCGCCTCCTTCCTAAGGGTGCGGGTCGTGTGGCATCACAGCGACATCACACGGCAGGCGGCCAATAGAAGCGGAGGGGCGGAGATGAGCGGGACGTAAACATCCCACCCACCTCCTTCCTTCCGCATTGCTGGTGGAGCCAGGTAAGGAGAAGTTCCCGCTCCTGCGGCTTCATACACAGCGATGTGTGCTGCCGCAGGAACGAGGAACAACATCGTACCTGTCGCTGCAGCGAAATTATGAAAATGACAAGCAACAATAAGCTGCAACCAAAGATAAATCCACTACTAAAAGTCCAGAGGTGTGCAGCAATCTCCAAAGGTGACTTACCCTATCTTTGCTAAATCTAAAGACTTGTCTTGTTTAAGTTTTTGGTTATTTTGTTTTAAAATGTAATTTAAAATTTGAAACAAAAAATTGATACAGTAATAGATGATTGTATATATGATCTCCTCACAGTATTTGTACACTAACACACAATAGGAACCGTATCCCAATGAATCATACAACAATTATAAAGTCCAAGTCTTTGTTTAAAATTAAACTTTTACCATCAAGTAAGAACATTGCAGAATTATATTTACAACATATCATTCATTATGATCCAAGGTGAAATAGCTCTAAAAAGACAATTTTATGTAAATAATATCTAATTTTGTTTAAGACATTTTGTTCTTAAATGTATTATTCATTGGGAAATGCTACGTGGAACCTTGGAGATTTCCATCATAATTCCAGTGATAGCATTCACTCCGTGACAATGAGAACAATGTATTTTCTGAATATGACTCACATATTGCTAATCTGCTCATCTGATTTTTGTGTTTATTTTCTTTAAAGGGAATCTGTCACCAGATTTTTGCTGTGTGATCTAAGAGTAGCATGATGTAGGGGCTAAAGGGGGCTTTACACTCTACGATATTGTTAATGTTTTATCGTCGGGGTCACGTTGTTAGTGACGCACATCCGGCGTCATTAACGATATCGCAGCGTGTGACACTTACCAGCGAACTTAAGCAACCTCAAAAATGGTGAAAACCGTTCACCATGGAGAGGTCGTCCCAAACTCAAAATTCGGTAAGGGTTGTTTATCTATGTTGTTCATCGCTCATGCGGCAGCCGCAATGCGGAAGGAAAAAGGTGGGCGGGATATTACGTCCTGCTCATCTCCGTCCCTCCGCTTTGATTGGCCGGCCGCTTAGTGACGTCGCGGTGACGTCGCCGAACGTCCCTCCCCCTTGAGGGAGGGATTGTTCAGCAGTCACAGCGACGCCGCCGACCAGGTAAGTGCGTGTGACGCTGCCGTAGCAATAAAGTTTGCAGCGGCAGCGATCACACGATATCACATGGGCGATGGGGGCGGGTACTTACACGCTCGATATTGCTAGTCATGATGATCGCGTCTGAAACACGTAGATCGGAGGAGTTATGTTTTATTCCTTCTTCCCCCTTTTTTAACCATTATTGGAATAAAATGAAATTTTAAATTTATTTCAAGTTTCTATGGACGTTCTTTGTGCTGGGGATCCGCCTTTTTTTGATTGCCCACCACACTGCCTTTTGTAAACTGTACCCCCTCCACACACTGTCCTGCTACATGGTATGATGATTACCACAGCTGGTATGATAACCTCAACAACTCCTCAATATATAGTATGGTCACCACCACTGACCCCCATATATTTTATGATGTGCACCACAACCCCTCATATTTAATATGATGGCCCAACAGCACCTCATACAGTATTATGACCGTCATAATCCCCCATACAGTATAATGGCACCTCAGTTCCCACTACAGTATAATTGCATCCACAGCCCCTCATGTGATGTCCACCACAGCTCCACATTTCATGGTCCCCACAAGCAGTGGCCTATCGTCAATAGAGGCAGACCACGCCACTGCTATGGGGTCCGTAAGCTGTAGGGGCCCTTGACGGCTGCCTGCGGTGAGTGCATTTTCAATTTCATGTATCATGCCTTCGGGCCATCACCAAGCAGCTGATTAAGGCTGCTGGGTGGTGGCACTGTTTGTATAACTGCAGGCTGACTAATGCAGCGATGCAGACTTGCCCACACTGCACACTGTGTGCGGCCTGTGCTTAAAAGGAGGGAGTGGCCAGGCAGCTTCTTCCAGTCAGAGAGCTGTGAGAGATGCCAAGAGGAGAACAACCAATCAGGAGAGGGGGCGGAGCTTGTTCAGTACAGCATGGGAGAAAGAAACAATGGACAGGAAAACAGTGCTGGACTGGAGGAGGAGTAGAGAGCATAAAAAAAGAGAGAAGCGCAAACAGAGAGCAAAAAAAAACAGTGAGGAGCAGGGAACAGAAGGAATAGAAAGAAAAAGCAGAGGACAGGAGGAGCAGCCAAGAAAACCCACAGGAAGTGCAGCAGGGAGTCCAGAGCCACTAACATCATCTCTCACATCACAGGAGCAGGTGAGTATTATACTGTAATGTACAAATGTCTGCCTGTAACACTATAGAAAGAAACTGCCCTGTGCTGTGCCATCACTGTGTGTTGCCCCTGTGCTGTGCCATCACTGTATGTGTTGCCCCTGTGCTGTGCCATCACTGTGTGTGTTGCCCCCTGTGCTGTGCCATTACTGTGTGTGTTGCCACCTGTGCTGTCTCATCACTGTGAATGTGTTGTTCCCTGTGCTGTGCCATAACTGTGTGTGTGTTGCCCTCTGTGCTATGCCATCACTGTGTGTGTTATCCCTGTGCTGTGCCATTACTGTGTGTGTTGCCCCTGTGCTGTGCCATCACTGTGTGTGTGTGTGTGTGTGTGTGTGTGTGTGTGCGTTATCCCTGTACTTTTGTACTTTGCAGAGTTTTACTATAGTTCCTAAGGCTATAAAGAGGGTCATAATCGTTACCATTATATGGGGTAGACAGAGGTGAAAATTTATATTGTGTGTGTGGTGAAGGACATTGCTACTTTAGGCCAAGTTCACATATTGCACATTTTTTGGGGATTTGTGGTGTGAACCCCCTGGTCTTTGTGCAGTGGATTTTGCTCAGTAACAGGACAGTGGTTATATTCAGACCCTATGTGGTGATATTTGGTCATGGAGTGGCGGCATTATTTTGCAATGTATTACTGGCCTTGGTATGGCGGATGTTGTTCAGTAAAGCCCGCTTTACACGCTGCAATGTATCTTACTATGGGTCGGCGGGGTCACGTCGTAAGTGACGCACATCCGGCATCGTAAGGTACATTGCAGTGTGTGATAGGTACGTGCGATTGCGATTGAACAGTAAAACATTCATCGCATACACATCGTACCTGTCTCTAGAATTGCACGTCAGATTGTTCATCGTACCCGGGGTAGCACAAATCGCAGTGTGTGACACCCCGGGAATGATGAACAGATCTTACCAGTGTCCTGCGGCTCCCGGCCGGTAATGCAGAAGGAAGGAGGTGGGCGGGATGCTTACGTCCCGCTCATCTCCGCCCCTCCGCTTCTATTGGCTGGCTGCCGCATGACGTCGATGTGACGCCGAATGTCCCTCCCACTCCAGGAAGTGGACATTCGCTGCCCACAGCAAGGTCGTATGGACGGGTAAGTACGTGTGACGGGGGTTAATCGTTTGTGTGGCACATTCAACTAATTGAACGTGCTGCACATACGATGGGGGCGTTGCAAATCGCATACAATATCGTATGCGAAATTGCAACATGTAAAGCAGGCTTAACACTATATAGTAGTATGTATTATTTCTGACTATAAACTGAGTCTTCAGTGTGTGGTGATTGTTTTGCTCTGTAACTTTCTTTACGTGGCCTCATTAGCAGCCACTGATTGGGTGCAGTGCAGTATGGCATAATAATGTCACACAAGCCTCGGAAGACCTGATGTGGATATCACTGGAAAGGTGCAGTATGTGTCTGTATAAATTTAACACTTGAAAATTTAGTATTTAAGATTGGGTTTTCCAAGTAGGGGACAATCCCTTTAATAGAGCATTAACAAATAAATATCTGATATGCTGTTTTAACCACATTGGAAAAGTAATTTTCCTGTGTTATGTGCAAAGTCAATGTAATTATTATATTCCGTTATTATGAAGGTTTTCCTGTCATCCAATGTCATCAAACAATAGATCCCTTTCTGCTCTCAGCAAAGCATTATTTACATGGCCATCCCTGTGTCTTGAGGAACTTGTTCACAGTATCACAGATTATACAGCGCTTTTTGCAGTAAGTCAGCTCAGAGCATTCATTTCATTTTTCCCTATGATATATGACACGCAAAACCACTTGTTTGAACAAACAATTCTGCGAGTAATTGTCAGAAGCAGACAAAGGCTGAATATTACTAAGCTCTTGTGTGGCGCCCTGGACAAGCCAGGGGCCACAGAGAACAACACCCACACACCCCACACTCCCAGCAGGCACACCGAAGTCAGACACAAAACCCTTGTTGCCTTCCTCCAGGGGCTGATATTCACACCAGGGGGTGGGCCAGGCGGTTGGCCCCGCCCACCGAGGAGTTCACAGTCCTGGAGGCGGGAAAACCAGGCAGATTAGGTTTTGAGTGGAAAGGAAAAGTGGCAGTTAAGCAGCCTGAAGTTGGTCCGGGTGTGTGGCCCGGACAGATCAGCAAGGTTGGCACACGGTGGTGACCGTCTGCAGGAGTGGCCGATTGGAGTCTACCGCAAGGACCGTGGACGGGCGGTGGCCCGGCGGTACCGGACCGGTACGCAGAGAGAAACCAGCACCATCTGGCAGGGGCTTACGGACCCCGGCAAGGCTAGGAGTCGCCGTGAATTTGCCGAATTCGTTAGTGAAGGGAACCTCCTGAGTTTCCCAACAGCCAAGTCCCGACAGAAGGCAACAGTCCAACCAAGAGAGGGAGACACCACCACCGCCAAGGCAACCGTTTCCCAGGGCCAGAGCCTGCGGGCAAAAGGGGCTCCCCCAGCCCATATACAAGCTGGGGAGCGGGTTACCGGTGGTAACCCATTGGAACCATCTACCGTACATAGGTGCAGGGAAAGGCAGTCACCATCAACCTGCCGGGAAAAAGCAACACCGCAGCCGTCTGTGGGACCCGTCCATCCAGCCGTGTGTTTTACCGAGAACTGTGTCCTCATCATTGGCTGAGTGAGTACCACCGTGCTGTGTGGCACAGCGCTGCCCCCGCGACCCTGCACCTCACCAGGCCCCGTAACCCGCCTGCCATCCATCCCTACCCCATCACCGGGCCCCGGGACAACCAACCCCCTACTCACGGAGGGGAGAACTAACAACAAAGCTGCTCCCTGTCACCGCTCCCGGGATCCCCGTCCAGAGCAGCGGTGGTGTCACCAATATCACCACAACCGTGGGTGGCGTCACGGACAATAATCAAATCCCCCACCCATCAAATCCCCTTTTCACTCACGGGCGAGGAGCGCCGCTTGAGTCCCCGGGATCCGGCCCACCGCTCAAGCCACCACCGAGCAGCATCAGCAGCAGCCGGACCCGAGCAGTGGGAGGGCGCAGCGTCCCCTCCTCCGCCTGCGACAACTTGGCGTCACGAACAGGATCCTACCATTCTACCAACTGGTGGAAGTGCGCCTTGTGTGACCGCCGGAGGTGTCTGGCCGGAAAATTTGAAAAGCCGCCATTTGGGCGCGAAGAATTCCCGCTCGAGCGTCTCCTCGAGTAGTAAAGGCGCGAAGGCCAAAACCCCGCCCCTGTAGAGCAAGAGCCGGAAAGAGACTGAGGGGGACGAAATGGCGGCTGGTCGCATGTGAGCGCGGCTATAAAAGCAGGGACACCAGGACCCTGCGGCCATCTTGTTCCTGGGAGAGGCCGCCAGCAAGATGTTTATGCCGTCCCGTAGCACCGTAGCCCCTGCGCCTGGAACCGCGGCGTGGGTGTAGATCCGGACCGTGCAGCTCCAACAGAGGCTGCAGGTCAAAATGCAGCTCCTCTTGGAGCAGTGGGAGACTGACATGACGGAGGTCATAGCGACCGTGCGGAGACGCGAGGAGGAAGTTGCGGAAGGGAGGGTGAGTGACCCACGCCCCGATACCCCTAGTGGGTCGGTCATCGCGGCTGCGGGACCCGGTCTCAACCCGCTCGCCCTACTACCTCCCTCGCTACCCGTACCCAGCTGCCGTGACCCCGCCACAAGGCCCGCTACCCCCGCAACCAGTAGCGATACCCCGCATGTCCGCCCAGGCAGACCGACCTGTAGCCGGAGCCCGTAGCCGACCGGAGGTGCTCCCTTGGAAAGCCCAGAAGCCTGAGCCGGAGGCTTTTTCAGCGAATTTCCCCGAGCCGGAGCCGACAGGCCACTCCGTGCAGAAGGCCCAGCGGAAGAAAGCCCCTGTGCCAATCCCCCACACCTCGGCTGAGGTTGCGCTGGGTTGTAGCTGCAAAGCAGCATCCCAGGCCAAGTCACCGCGGGACCTTCCACCCAGATCGCCAGTGGTGGGCAGTGTCCGGAAGGTCTCGCGGGGCCCGACCCATGCGCCGGAGCTCGCAACAGCACCGTACTGGGATAGGGAGCCGGTACCGTTGGGCCCGGAGATCGCAGAACGGAAGAAGAAGAAGGCAGAGATGGTGGCCTTTACAATCCGGGAGAAGGAGAGCCTGAGGCAAGCGACCTTCCGCGTCCGGGGCCCCCTGTATGAAGGGCAGGTGAGGCGGTTTGATGTCCGCCGGGGCTATGGCTTTATATATGAACCGGGCCTGGAGGCCGAAGTCTTCATAGCCTGGCGGGACGTTAACGCTCATCTGCCAGAAGAGCACCCAGGCCGCAACCTGATGCCAGGGGACCTGGTACAATACACCCGGCACTGCGGGGAGAGGGGGTGGTTTGCGCTGGATGCGAAGTTGAGGGGCAGCCAGGAGGCCCGTGTGTGCACCGCGCTCCCTCCCCCAAGTGATGCCGAGGACTCAGAGTGATGGCAGCGGAATACCGTTGTCCTTGTCCCCGTTGGGACCACCAAAAGGACCGTTTAAAGTTTGAAAGTTTTGCAAAAATGATAAGAAAATGAGTACCGAAAAATTACCTGATTGTCAACGTGATTTGCACCGGTCGTTGCCGGCAACTGGTCCCCGTTGGGACCCCCTTTACAAGTTATGCATAAGGAACTCCTTATGAACAGGCCCGAGAACTAGCAGGGCAGCCACAAACTTGTGGCATGTAAATAATAATGTGGTTGTGGCTTTCACCGTAACCGCCTCCGGAGAGGCAGATTGGAGGAAGGGCCCGCAGTGGAGCAGGCTGGGGCCCAGCCACCACCGGAACCGGTGGCGATCCTCTGGGGGTTTCAGGGGTTCCCCATGGACGTGGGTCCCCTGAAAAGGACAGAACCCGCTCGGGCAACTTGTGCAGGACTGGGGTCAAGGGGTGCTGCCTGTTTGCTTAGGGGCAGCATCAGGGCCAGGTTGCTTGGGTGGGAGAGAGCGGAAGCCATAACCGTAATGTTTAAGTAAGAGTACCTCCCGATGTGGGAAGAAGTTATTTTAATTGTAATGTGTTTTACCGTTTTTTCTATTTTCCAGTTGGTGAAAATAAAACCGGTGATGGACGGGCAGCCCGCGGACGGTCTGCATTTAACTAAGGGGGAATGTGGCGCCATGGACAAGCCAGGGGCCACAGAGAACAACACCCACACACCCCACACTCCCAGCAGGCACACCGAAGTCAGACACAAAACCCTTGTTGCCTTCCTCCAGGGGCTGATGTTCACACCAGGGGGTGGGCAAGGCGGTTGGCCCCGCCCACCAAGGAGTTCACAGTCCTGGAGGCGGGAAAACCAGGCAGATTAGGTTTTGAGTGGAAAGTGAGAGGAAGGAAAAGTGGCAGTTAAGCAGCCTGAAGTTGGTCCGGGTGTGTGGCCCGGACAGATCAGCAAGGTTGGCACACGGTGGTGACCGTCTGCAGGAGTGGCCGATTGGAGTCTACCGCAAGGACCGTGGACGGGCGGTGGCCCGGCGGTACCGGACCGGTACGCAAAGAGAAACCAGCACCATCTGGCAGGGGCTTACGGACCCCGGCAAGGCTAGGAGTCGCCGTGAATTTGCCGAATTCGTTAGTGAAGAGAACCTCCTGGGTTTCCCAACAGCCAAGTCCCGACAGAAGGCAACAGTCCAACCAAGAGAGGGAGACACCGCCACCGCCAAGGCAACCGTTTCCCAGGGCCAGAGCCTGCGGGCAAAAGGGGCTCCCCCAGCCCATATCCAAGCTGGGGTGCGGGTTACCGGTGGGAACCCATTGGAACCATCTACCGTACATAGGTGCAGGGAAAGGCAGTCACCATCAACCTGCCGGGAGAAAGCAACACCGCAGCCGTCTGTGGGACCCGTCCATCCAGCCGTGTGTTTTACCGAGAACTGTGTCCTCATCATTGGCTGAGTGAGTACCACCGTGCCGTGCGGCACAGTGCTTCCCCCGCAACCCTGCACCTCACCAGGCCCCATAACCCGCCTGCCATCCATCCCTACCCCATCACCGGGCCCCGGGACAACACACCCCCTACCCACGGAGGGGAGAACTAACAACAAAGCTGCTCCCTATCACCGCTCCCGGGATCCCCGTCCAGAGCAGCGGTGGTGTCACCAATATCACCACAACCGTGGGTGGCGTCACGGACAATAATCAAATCCCCCACCCATCAAATCCCCTTTTCACTCACGGGCGAGGAGCGCTGCTCGAGTCCCCGGGATCCGGCCCACCGCTTGAGCCACCACCGAGCAGCAGCAGCAGCCGGACCCGAGCAGTGGGAGGGCGCAGCGTCCCCTCCTCCGCCCGCGACACTTGTCTAATGCCTTAATACTTGCTCACTAAATCACCGAGGTCCAGGATCCATGGCCGTTTTTCACTGATCAGGGGAGTTTTTTTATAACACTAGTCTCTGGTTTCATTATATTGTGGCCCTGCATGGGCAGCATGGTGACTCAGTGGTTAGCACTATTACATTACAGCACTTGGGTCCAAAGGACGACATCTGCAAGGAGTTTGTATGTTTTCCCTGTGCTTGTGTGAGTTTCCTCTTTTTTCTTACCAAACTCCAAAGACATACTCATAGGGAGCTCAGATTGTCAACCCCTGTCTGTAAAGCGCTGTGGAATATGATGTATGATGGCGCTATATAAATTAACTAAATAAGGATAACACTGAATTGAACACTGTGCCATTAATTCTGCAAATAAAATATTGTACATTTCTAGAATCGGATTACTTCATAATCCAGATATGGTTTCACTGAATGTTGTCTTTGGATCAATAATTTGTGTATGTTAATAAAACAGAGGCATGGGGGTTCATGTATGTGTGAATTTAAACCTTAATTTTAGAACTTAACTATTGTCTGTTTTTTGTTTAGTCTCATTATTATTATTATTATTATTTATTATTATAGAGCCATTTATTCCATGGCGCTTTACAGTGAAAGAGGGTATACATACAACAGTTATTAACAGTACATAACAGACTGGTATAGGAGGAGAGAGGACCCTGCCCGCGAGGGCTCACAGTCTATAGGGAATGGGTGATGGTACAATAGGTAAGGACAGAGCTGGTTGCGCAGTGATGTACTGGACTGAGGGTTATTGTAGGTTGTAGGCTTGTTGGAAGAGATGGGTCTTGAGGTTCCTCTTGAAGCTTTCCACGGTAGGGAAGAGTCTGATATGCTGTGATAGAGCGTTCCAGAGTATGGGGGAGGCATGGGAGAAATCTTGTACGCTATTGTGGGAAGAGGAGATAAGAGAGGAGTAGAGAAGGAGATCTTGTGAGGATCTGAGGTTGCGTGCGGGTAGGTACCGGGAGACTAGGTCACAGATGTAAGGAGGAGACAGGTTGTGGATGGCTTTGTATGTCATGGTTAATGTTTTGAACTGGAGTCGTTGGGCGATGGGAAGCCAGTGAAGGGATTGGCAGAGTGGCGAGGCTGGGGAATAGCGAGGGGAGAGGTGGATTAAGCGGGCCGCAGCGTTTAGGATAGATTGGAGGGGTACAAGAGTGTTGGAAGGGAGGCCAGAGAGCAGGAGGTTGCAGTAGTCTAGACAGGAGATGATGAGGGCATGCACTAATGTTTTTGCTGATTCTTGGTTAAGGAAAGCACGGATCCGGGGAGATACTTTTGAATTGTAGTCTGCATGAGGTGAAGAGGGCTTGGATGTCTGGCTTGAAGGATAGAGCAGAGTCGAGGGTTACTCCAAGGCAACGAGCTTGTGAGACTGGGGAGAGTGAGCAACCATGAAGTTTGATGGAAAGGCTTCTTGGAGGGGATGAGTGAGGAAGAGGAAAGACAATGAATTCTGTTTTGTCCATGTTAAGCTTTAGGAATCGTGCAGAGAAGAAGGATGAAATAGCAGACAGACATTGTGGAATTTTGGTTAGCAGAGAGGTAATGTCAGGTCCAAAAAGGTAGATCTGCGTATCATCAACGTAGAGATGATACTGAAAGCCGTGGGACTCTATGAGCTGTCCCAGGCCGAAGGTGTAGATGGAGAACAGCAGGGGTCCAAGAACTGAGCCTTGGGGGGCACCGACAGATAGGGGGCGAGATGAGGAAGTGGTGTGAGAATGGGAGACGCTGAAAGTTCGGTCGGTTAGGTATGAGGAGATCCAAGATAGGGCAAGTCTGTGATGCCCAGAGATGAGAGAATCTGTAGTAGGAGGGAATGGTCTACTGTGTCGAAGACAGAGGACAGGTCCAGGAGGAGGAGGACAGAGTAGTGTCGCTTGTCTTTGGCGGTTAGTAGATCATTGGTGACTTTGGTTAGGGCAGTTTCAGTAGAGTGATGAGGTCGGAAGCCAGATTGTAGCCGGTCAAAGAGGGAGCAGGAGGAGAGGTATGAGGACAATTCAAGATGGGCATGCTGTTCCAGTAGTTTTGAGGCATAGGTGAGAAGGGATATGGGGCGATAGTTTGACACAGAGGATAAGTCAAGGGAGGGATTTTTGAGGATGGGTGTAATGAAGGCATGTTTAAAGCATCAGGGGAATACACCACTTGTTAGTGATAGGTTGAAGAGATGGGTTAGGGCTGGGATGAGGACTGCGGTGATGTTGGGGATGAGGTGCGATGGGAACGGGTCAAGTGCACAGGTGGTTAGATGTGATCTTGAGAGTAGAGAGGAAAGATTGTTTTCTGTCATGGTGGAGAAGCTGGATTTGGAGGACGAGGGCTGAGTAGCTATGATGAGGGGCTGTGGTGATTGTGGGCCAAAGCTTGCTCTGATGTTATCAATCATCTGCTTGAAGAAAAAGGCAAAGTGTTCAGCTAAGATGAAAGGAGAGGGAGGTGGTGCTGGAGGACGGAGGAGAGAATTGAAAGTGTTAAATAGCTGTTTAGGGTTGTGAGAGAGAGAGGATATGAGGGATGAGAAGTAGGTTTGTTTTGCAGCAGTGAGTGTGGACGTGAAGGTGGTGAGGGACTCTTTATATGCAATGAAGTGCTCAGTGGAATGAGACTTCTTCCATCTGCGCTCAGCAATTCTGGAAGCCCGTCTCAGTTGTTTAGTCTGACTCGTGTGCCAGGGTTGCCTGTTGATTGTGCGGGTTTTGGTGTGAGTGAGGGGGGCAGCTGATTCGAGAGCTGCAGAGATTGTAGTGTTGTATAAAGTTGCAGCAGCATCTGTATCGTGTAAAAAAGCAATGTCTGTGAGAGGGAGAAGGGACTGTAAAAGTGCATGTAAATCTAGGTGTTTGATATTTCTGCGAGGGTATGAAAGTTTGTGGAGAGGGGTTGCGTACTTGGAGAAGAGAGGGAAGAGAATGTGAGTAGGTTGTGGTCAGAGAGGGGAAGAGGCGAGTTAGAGACGTTAGATAGGGAACAGAGGCGAGTGAAGATGAGGTCCAGCGTGTGGCCATCTTTGTGAGTAGCTGCAGGAGACCATTGGGTGAGGCCGAAGGAGGAAGCAAGTGTTAGAAGTTTGGAGACAGATGAGTGGGAAGTGTCAATGGGGATATTGAAATCACCGATGATGATGGTGGGGATGTCGGTGGAAAGGAAGTGTAGTATCCAGGTGGTGAAATGGTCAGAAAAGGCAGTGGCTGGCCCTGGAGGGCGGTAAATGACAGCCAGTTGAAGGTTGGAGGGGGCGTAGATGCGTACGGAGTGCACCTCAAAAGAGGGGAGAGTTACAGAGGGTGGTAGTGGAATTGGTGTAAAGGAGCATTGGTCGGACAGGAGCAAACCAACTCCTCCACCATGCTTGTTACTGGGGCGGGGGGTGTGAGAGAGTTGGAGACCGCCATAAGAAAGTGCAGCAGGAGAGTCTGTGTCAGAGGGGGTGAGCCAGGTCTGTGTGATGGCAAGAATGGAAAGTTTATTAGTGATGAAAAGATCATGAATCTAGGATAGTTTGTTGCAGACAGAGCGAGCGTTCCATAGAGCTCATCACACAGATGTGGCAAAAGTTTCTGACCAATAGGGTTGTAAGTGCTAGTACCCCCAATAATCCTGAGAATGAAGGGGCAATAGTACTAATTTATCACTGTTTTGCCTTTCAGTATTTTTCACGTGCTAAACTAGTATGGTGGTCTCATACAGTAGGTCCCCCGATCAAAAATGACACCCCTTTAAGAAATTTAAAAACATCTTGTCATGGGCGTAACGACTGCGGTCGCAGAGATCGCAACTATGACCGAGCCCAGCAGGGTTAGGGGCCAGGTCACGCTGCTCAGTGGCAGCCCACACAACCGCTATGGGGCCCGTGAGTCAGGGGGGCCCAGTGTCAGCGGCGGCACTGGGCCCCCCTTGCCCATCATCACACACAGCAATGATGAAAGCTGGAGTGGAGCACTCGCTCCATCCTTCCTCATTCTCCCCTGTGCCTGCACTTGACGTCTCTGCCGATGGGCCCCGAAACCAGCAAGAGGCCCATGCTATGCTTCCCTGCAGCTCTCAGCTCTGCAGGACATTCTGCCCCTCCCCATGGCTAAGAGCGCTGGGGAGAAGATGCCGGCACTCACCGCTCAGGAGAGGAAGGAGGCCACAGTCAAAGAGGAGCTGATTCCTAAAGTTGTGTGTGGAGCTGATTTCTGCAGGAGAGGAGGGCAGAGCTGAGGGGCAGCAGGAAGATGGAGGCTGCACAGCTCCACATCTAGAGCAGGAGAGGAAGAGCAGGACAAACTCCACGGGTCATCAGCAGCTTATGAAGAAACAGAAAGGTGAGTATATACTTATTGGATCTGTTTGTTTTTACATACATACCTATGTTGCATGTACTGTATATAATTGTGCATGTGTCGGTGTCATGTGTCTGTGTATATATAGTATATGTGTATGTGAATGTAAATGTGACGCCCTGGACTAGTCAGGTCGTCCCAGGTGGTCCCATGCACACACACCCCCTCCCCTAAAAAAGGTGACAGCAGCCAAACTTCAAACCTTTATCACCACCCTCCGGGTTTGATGTTCACACCAGGGGGCGGGCGGAGCCAGGCGGTTGGCTCCACCCACCGAGGAGTTCACAGGCCTGGAGGCAGGAAAACAGTGAGTGCTAGATTAGTCTTGACAGTGGAGTGAAGTGGAGTCAAGTTCAAGGGCAGACCTGTGCTCAGGCCTGCCAAAGTCTACACCAGGTGTCTGGGTTGGAGCCCAGTCACCTCTGGCAAAGAGGCAGACGGTGGTGGCCGCCTGCAAGAGCTGGGATTACAGCCGGTGGAACTACAGGGACCAGGGACGGGCGGTAGCCCGCCGGTACCGAACCGGGGAACCGATTGGAAACCTCAGCACCAGGAGGGGTACTCAGACCCAGTACGAGGCCCAGAAACAACTAGGTTAAGTCAAATCAACTGATTGAGCACTGAACTTTACGACCTTTCCCACACAAGACCCGACTGAAGACAACAGTCCAACGATTAGGGTAAAGCCACCGTCAAGGCATAGAGACCCAAGGGGCCAGCGTCTGCGGGCAAACAGGGCTCTCCCGACACACAGCAAGCCGGGGAGCAGACTACCGTTGCTTAGGCATAGGAGTCATTACTTTCACACAAGAGAGGTGCAGGAGAAAGGCGGAAACCACCAACCAGTTAAGGGGAAAACCGCCGCCGGCTTCGGGCACCGTTCACCATCTTGATTGGTTTACCAGAGACTTCAGCGTGTTTTCTCATAGTGAGTACAACAGTGCCATCGGGCCACGCACCGCAATGCGCCGCACCACACCGACACCCCAGCATGTATCCGTCCCCTCACCTCAGCACCTCCCTAGGGCCCCCGGGACCACCATCCCCCCTACCCACGGAGGGGGTCAGCATCAAGCTGCGCAATACTGTCCCCGGGAGCCTAGTCAATGGCAGCGGTGGTGTCCATCCATTCACCACAACCCGTGGGTGGCGTCACGAACTTTAATACTCTACAAACCACTGCGGCTCTCCCCACCGAAGTCCCTACGTGCAGCGCCAACCCCCCTTTCAGAGCGACGTGACCCCCGGGTCCGTGGAGAGCTCAAGCCACCCACCGACGAGCACGGATCTGAGCGGCTCGGCAGCCGGCCAAGCCCCGGGGCGGTACATATATATGATGTATGTATGTGCATGTGTGCATACAGTATATGTATTTCTGTGCATAAATATTATGTGTATATGTGCCTGTGTATGTATATATAGCATGTGTGCATGTGTGCATACAGTATATGTATCTCTATGCATAAATAGCATGTGTATAAGTGGCTGTGTGTGTGTATATATAGTATATGTGCTCTGTGCATAAATAGTATGTGTGTATGTGATTGTGTGTGTGTGTGTGTGTGTGTGGGTGTAAATATATATACTGCTTGAAAAAAATTAAGTGAACACCAAAATACAAATTCCTTGTTTTAAGGCGGCGTTACACGGGACGATATATCGTGCGATCGCGTGAGCGATCGCACCCACCCCCATCGTTTGTGCGTCACGGGCAAACATGTGACTCCTACAGCCAATCACTTAGCTCAGCCATCACGCCAAAGTAGATGGTGTCAGATGCGGAGCCCTGTGATTAGCTAAAGTGGTCGTCAAGTGTGACATTATTACTGCAGTCTGTAAATATAGACGGAGCAGCAGAGAGACATCACTCCACTAGGTAGAAATGAGTAACTCTCATTTTATTTGTTTCCCAGTGCAAGATAATAAGTGAATAAAATTTAAAATGGTAACATGGAAGACCCCAAGAGGCAGAGGGGGGGTGTGGGAGGGGGCGAGCATGGTCAGTTCTTTCACAGGGGCCCTCTGTGTCTGCCCCAGGAGGACTTGTTTATTTTTTTTAATCAGTGACTACACGGTGGCCAGAGGCCTATAGGGGTGCATTAAACGGTATGGGAGCTGCATAATACAATATGAAAGACACCTTATATATACTTTGGGAGTGCATTATAATACATGGAGGCCTATGGGGTGCATTAAATGGTATGGGGGCTACGTAATATAATATGAAGGACTATGGGGCTGCATTATAAAACATGGAGGACTATGGGGCTGCATTATAATATATGGAGGCCTATGGAGTGCAATAAATGGTATGTGGGCTGCATAATACAATATGAAGGACTATGGGGTACCGTTCATTATAAAATATGGAGGACTATGAGGGCTGCATTATAATATATGGAAGACTATAGGTGCTGCATTATAATATATGGAGAACTGTGGAGTGAATTATAATGCATGGAGGACTATGGGGTGCACTATAACACATGGAGGACCATGGGGGTGTATTATAAAACTTGCAGGACTATGGGGGCTGCATTATAATATATGAGGACTATGGGTGGTGCATTATAATATATGGAGGACTATGGGAGTGCATTCTAATATATTAAGGGGTATGTGGGACCCATTATACTATATGGAATGCTATGTGGGGGGCATTATAGTGTTTGGAGAGCTATATATGAGAGGGACAAAGATACAAGCATGGGATGGGAAAGGTTTTGTGCTGAGGGAAAGAGGCTCTTTCCCTTAGCACCCAGCTTTCCCATGCTCGGCTATACATGTTTCCCTCAGCATTCAGCTTTCCCATGGTCTGATATCATGCGAAAGTTGGGTGCTGAGGGAAATATGTATAGCAGAGCATGGGGAAGGAGGGTGCTGAGGACAAGATGAATATCAGAACATAGTAAACCTGGTGCTGATAGAAAGAGGGATTTCAGATCATAGGAAATCTCAGTGCTGAGGGAAAAAGCCAAGTGTCAGCCACACTATCCCGTACCCCGAGTGTCAGCGTTATTATCCCATACCCCAAGTGTTAGTGTCATTGTCCCGTACTCCAAGTGTCTGTGTACAGTTGGGGGGCTCAGGTCAAAATTTTGCACCGGGGTCCATCAAACTTTAGTTATGCCACTGCATCTTGTTATTATTTTACCATCATCCCTGCACTGACCTGCTCCCTCCTCCCAGCAGGGACGCTGCCACACTCACCCTCCCGGTTTCTCAGAGGTAGCTCCTGTATGCCCAATCCCTGCCACCGGCTCCCAGGGCCTATGACTGGCATGCGTTTGGATTTCCAGGCAAAGTCTATGGGAAATAGGGATTTCTTCTGCGCATGATGCTTTTTAAAAACGCTGCGTTTTTGGTGTAAAAATTTGTCAAAATCTCTGCGTTTGAAGAAACAACATGTCAATTGTTTTTGCCATTTTGGCAGCGTTTTGCTAACATTAGAGTCAATGAGAATTATCAAAACGCATCTTAAATCAAAATCCTTGCGTTTTACATGCTTTTTTGATGCAAAACGCTTGCTTTTTTGTCATATCAAAGCATGCGTTTTTTGCATGATAGTGAGGTCATGACGTTTCCTTTTGCCCTCACATCCAGCCCCACTTAAAAAAAAAAGAGTCAAACAATAACATTTTTTTATTTTATTAATAAATATGAAATCTCAATAATATTTTTATTAAAATTAACATTTTTGTGTATGATTTATAGTATGTTTTTTTTTCTTTTTTTCCCGACTGTTTGAATGGTCAAACTTTATTTAGAAGTGTCTTTGTATTGAAAACGCATCACATTTTATGCACTGAAAAAGCATGTAAAAACGCGGTAAAACGTGGCTAAAACGCGAGAAAAACGCATGCGTATTTCCTGCGTTTTTGTGGCCAAAACCAAATTTGACAATGACAAATTCTGCCAGAGGATGCGTTCATTTCTGCAAGATACTGGACGCAACGTGCGCATGTAGCCTTAGAGATGCGTTGCTAGTTGTTCAGGTCCCTTCCCTTTTGCTGTGGTCTTGCTGTGTGTACTAACACTTATCTGTATCCTAGTACCCGCTGTACCAACCATGCCTGCTATACTAGTTGTTCCTGCTGTACCATCCATGTCTGCTATATCAGCAATACCTGTTGCACCCGTCAGCTTTATCTGCTACTCCTGCCATATTTGCCGGACCCTACATCTCGGCCGGTTCCTGCTGTCTATCCTGTCACAGTACCTTGTCTTCCTGAGTAGCATCTGGTGGCTACCAGTAGCCAAGCTCAACCTCACCATGAGGTGAGGTGACCTTTGTCACTCCCCTCAGGTAATCCGGTGCTGTGGCTCTTATGATCCGGAACCATGGATGATCACAATGGATCATTGGCAAAAAGCTGACAAGAGCATTGGCAACTAATCTGGCCGTCATCCCCTTACTAACCATCAACATTAGAAGTAGCTGAGCGGTGAACTAACATCCTATGGACCGCAAACCTAGCCGGACAACTAGCTATTCTAAAAGAGGGAAAGATGAATAACTCTCTGCCTCAGAAATAGACCGCAAAAGGTAGAGCAAGCTCCCCACATTCAAAGACTACGGTGATATAAGAAATTACAATACACAGATGGATGATAGGATTAGCAAAGGTGAGGCCCCACTGACTAAATAGGAAAGGATAGGAAAGGGGCTGATGGTGGCCAGAGAAAAACCCTACAAAAACCCAAACACCTGATAGTACAAAAAGGTCCTCAGATCGCATGATCTGCACTCCGTCCTATATCAGGCACTCTTGTCAAACCAATGAACAGAAAAAAAGGAACAATTACAAATTCAAGAAGCAACAAACATATGGACTTATAGGAGCAAAACTCCAAACATAGCTGCAGGGAGCTTGCCAGCAAAGCAAGAAAGAGGGAAGATTCCTGCATGCAAATAAACTGACAATAACCACAGTAAATGACAAACCCAGATAAGAACAAAAAGAACAAAACAACTAAGAAAGAACCAAGCACTTATCTGGTGTAGATGTGGTCTGGAGCAAGATGAAAAGGCTGATGAACTAAAAAACAAATGATAACCGGCCCAGACAGCCATTAAGCAAGAACTTAAATAGGCAGAGAGTTAGCAATGGAAACACCCATTGCTCCAGCACACCTGGTCTCGGTCCAAACCATTCCTGGCCACAAGAAGGAGCCTCACAGCAGCAAAAGCATAACTGACATTCACAACATGTGGCCCAGTGGTTCTACTCCTGCTCGCACTTACGGGCATTACATCTCTAAATCCCACCAAGGACAACATCTGCAAGAGGTTTGTATGTTTTACCCGTGCTTTTGTGGGTTGCCTTCGGATTCTATGGTTTCCTCAAAGACAGTCTAATAGGAAGTTTAGATTGTGAGTCCTAATGGGAAGAGTGCTGATTACGTCTGTAAAGGGCTGTGGAATTAATGGTGCTATATAAGTGAGTAATTTTAATAAAATAAATTTGTTCAGTACTTTTGCACAGTAGTAGTCTAAGTCCTGAGACCCCCATTGGAGGCACAAACCAACCAGCAGGCATGCACAGCTTATGGAGAGGTGTATACAAACGATTTTATATTATGCCCATACAATGCGCAGTGCTTTTCTGCTTATTAGTTCGGATGAGTTTTGTGGATCTCAGAATATGACCCTGTCTGATTAATAGAACTAAAAGATATCCAAAATAAATTACAATTGTATTAAAGCGCACCTATCACCAGGATTTTCCTATATAACCTAAGGCCAGTGCTATTCTGGCACTATCATGCTGATTCTTTACATACCTTTAGTTGTCAGCTAGGAAGTATAGGTTTTGAAACACAAGCAAGCAAAATGAGCAGCTTTTTGAATGACAACAGCTGCCGATCAGCTGATAGCTGGGGTGGATATTCATAGTTATTCCTGCCCCTCTGCCTGTCCATCCTCCTCCTTATATTTATGCTAATTCTACTATAGAATCGTTTTACTATCTGACTAGAAGGACCTGTGCTGATGTCATACCCATGTGACCAGAAGGGAGGAGGCCTCAAGCAACATAGCTGATACCAGGGATGAACATTATTTTTCTGTTGGCTGAGGCCCTGCCCCTTCTGGTCACATGGGTATGACATCAGTACAGGCTCTTTTAGTCAAATAGTAAGGCTGGTTTCACATCTGCGGTATTTTGCTGGAAGCCGGATCCGGCACAAATGCAGTACAGTTACATTCATTTACAATGGAAGCGCGACACCATGTGGACATATGCTTCATACACAACCGCATGTGTCCGTATGGTGTCGCTCTTCCATTGTAAATGAATGTAACTGTACTGTATTTGTGCCGGATCCGGCTTCCGTCAAAATACCGGAGATGTGAAACCAGCCTAAAACGATTCTATAATAGAATTAACATAAATAACAGGGGGAGGATGGACAGGCAAGGGGTAGGAATCACTAAGAATACCCACCCCAGCTATCAGCTGATCGGCAGCTGCTGTCATTCAAAAAGCTGCTCATTTTACAAACTTTACTTGTTTTTGTTTCAAATCCTATATATCCTAGCTGACAACTGAAGGTATGTATAGAATCATCCTGATAGTGCCAGTATAGCACTGGCTTTCGATTATATAGGAAAATTCTGGTGATTGGTGCGCTTTAATGGTATGTGTACACGTCCTTTTCAGGTGGATTCTGCCTGGAACCCACCTGAAGAAGTGCCTCAAATCAGACGCGAAAAAAGAACTTGTACTTTTTTTTACCACTTCTTTTAACTGTTTCAGGGTTAAACAGTGTTTATTCTTCGGGCGCTTTCCACTTGGAAGCTGTTTGTTAGTTATTCCTGAAGTCTAAAAAATACTGGCAGCTGAGCGGGTGCAAAACAAAGTCCCAACTGCCAGCAAAGCGGCTTCAGGAAAAAGACCGCCGGCTTCTTCCTGAAGTAGCTTCACCTAGGCAAACAGTCTGCAGATGCCTTAAGATGCCATGTGCATATACCTTAAGGCCTCCTTCCTTCTTCACACATATTATGTTTGCATTTTTAAACGCTTGTTAAAAGCAGTATGAATCTGAAGTACTTTTCATAGAGCTTTTACCATGCATTTTAGCTTCTATTTTTAATAATTTTTTAAATTACAGATATCTGTGGGTTGTTTTATTTTTGTTTAAATATTTTTAATACTAAATAATTTAATGAAAGCTGAAACTTTAAATGACCTACATGTTGTGGAGATAGCTTTTTAATGTTGCTTGCTTATATAGTAATATTTTGGATATTCTGCCTTTAAGATTTCTCAGACAAGTCCCAAACAGTTTAAATCGTGCATCAAATTACTTATGTGCAACACTATGTAGCAGTAATAAAAAATAGGATTTTCTAATGCTCCTTTACATGCTTCATAAAAATAAACATTCCACCCAGTCTGAGCTTTATGTAATGGCGGGGCACTCCTTTGTGCAGCAGGACAAGAGGCGGCTTGGGACGCTGCTTTTATTTTTTGTGCATGACCAAGCCTCTGATACACCCATTACACCAGGCTTACCAACGCCCAACAGCTTTGCCCTCAGGCACTATCTTGCTGCCTGGGTTTTTATTTTCACATTGAAAGGCCTTAACTTAGTCAGATAAATCCTCCATTGAAAATAATCCCTGTGCTCCTAAATTGTACCACATAAAAGCATAGGAAGTCACCCCTGTCATAGAGACGTTCACTTTTACCAGTTCAGAAACCTTCTACAATCTTAGAAGGAAAATTACATCATAAATATCACAATAATTATTCTACCTAGATCTTTCCAACTCATTTTAGACGTGGGAGGAATGTCCGTGGTCACATTCGGATGACTCAATAGCCAGATTTTGCTCTTTTTTTATTCCCTCTGGTTCCCTGGGTAATCTGTCTTTTAGATTTTTTTTGTAGATCCACCATATGTTTTCAGAAATATAGACTTTTTATTTAATGCTAATTCCCTTTGGGAAATACCATGTAAATTATCACTAAATGAAAAGGTTCATATCTCTGGAACCGTATGGCTGATTATAAAAAAAAGTACCGTATTACTAAAGGGAGGAGAGGGAATGTAATAAGAGTACAACCGGACTTGTATTAGCAATGGATGGCCTCCCATTTCATCCGTCGTTGAAAAATGTTTGTCCGACAGACGGAGATGACGTCCACAGTAACATTTTTGTGTACGTCGAAAAAACGGACAGCAACGGATCCGTCACCATCGTTTGGTAGAATGGAAGCCTATGGGCGCAGGATCCGTCGTTATCTGTCAAATGACGGAATCCGGCAACGGATTCCGTTTTTCTATTCCGTTTTTTTTAACTGAGCATGCTCCAATTTATTTAGCCCCCAGCTAGTCGGATCCATCCAAAAACTGATTTGTCGCATCAGTTGAGCCACAATCTGCAACGGATCCGTCGGGAAAACGGATTGTGAATGATGGCAAAAAACTGATGTGTGAAAGGGGCATAAGTAAAAATCAATGAAAAAACCTACACTTAAGGGATAGGGATTGGTCGGTCCCATTACCAAGCACCCACCATACATACAAATCAAGGACAAACCAAGAAACTTATCAAGTCTAAATAAGCTAGTTTTGCTGAAGAGGAAACCCAAATTTTCTGGATTCTTTAGAAATTTGGGTGAATTATACACTTCCTCTATGATATTTTTGCTGCACGTCTATAAACCCTGAAGGCCCCAATAAATTGTGATAAAACAGCATCTCAGTACTATTAGTTTTTTGGGGGGCTGTTGATGCAGCCAGAGCATATTATCAAGCAAAAAACTGGGTCTTATAAACAATATATAAGACAAAAAGAAAGGGCTGTCAACTGACCAGTCCATCAAGTGTTTGAATGGATAATACAGCCAAGGGTGCGGTGCACGGAGGTTACTGCACAGGTGAAGTATTCAAGAAGAGAAGAAAAAAAATCCAGCTCCTGCAGTAATAGTATAGAATGGCATTCCGGACTTCTTATATTAAAAACATCTTTTTATTTCAACAAAAAAGACATAGGAATCGCTGCCCAACGCGTTTCGAGCAGTTTGATCTTTCTCATCCATTACTTCGGGATCTGGATTTTTTCTTTTCTTATGAACCATGAAAATCATCCATCTAAGCTAACTATAGTTTATTTCATTGGAACAAACTGCAATTAGAATATATTAGCATCAAAATCAGCCATTGTATGTGCACCTTTACGTTACGTTCAGACATTACAGGATTTTTAGGAGACTTTTACTGCAGTTCAAAAGGTGAATTCTGGGGCAACTCCACAAGTAACATATGACTTTGTTGGCGATTCACTGTTGATTTGTCACAAATTCATAGAAAAAACTGCTATGTGTATCTGCACTCTAATGCCTCATTCAGACATGTATATAAAAACATCGACCATTGTTCATCAGTGTTTTGAACGGCGTTTCATCAATGTTTGCTCATTGTGTCAGTGTTTGCCATAAATAATTTTCATTTATGAAAAAAATAAATCAATTGCAAAGCTTCTCCTATCCATTGTAATGTTCCTCACAGAACATGGATTACATACGGATGCCAATCGTGGACTGGTTGTGATTTTTACAGCTCAAAAATTGTCATTTCTCCTTTTATGGACAAATGAATAGATCCACACAATATAATAGGTGTATTATCTAGAAAAACACGGATTGAGCATGCATGTGACTCACAGATGTCTGAATGCTTTCTAATAATTCATAGA